>NC_092711.1:135009465-135176965 GCF_047496885.1 Scyliorhinus torazame
GATTAGTTTGGATTGATACAGGGCTATGGAGGAGAAAGTGAGGCAGTGGGATATAGTTTGGGATTGATACAGGGCTATGGGGAGAGAGTGGGCAGTGGGATTAGGTTTGGGATTGATACAGGGCTATGGGGTAGAGAGTGGGGCAGTGGGATTAGTTTGGGATTGATACAGGGCTATGGGGAGAAAGTGGGGCAGTGGGATTAGTTTGGGATTGATACAGGGCTATGGGGAGAGAGTGGGGCCAGTGGATTAGTTTGGGATTGATACAGGGCTATGGGGAGAGAGTGGGGCAGTGGGATTAGTTTGGGATTGATACAGGGCTATGGGGAGAAAGTGGGGCAGTGGGATTAGTTTGGGATTGATACAGGGCTATGGGGAGAAAGTGGGGCAGTGGGATTAGTTTGGGTTGATACAGGGCTAGGGGGGGGGAGTGGGGCAATGGGATTAGTTGGGATTGATACAGGGCTATGGGGGGGGGAGTGGGGGCAATGGGATTAGTTTGAGATTGATACAGGGCTATGGGGAGAGAGTGGGGCAGTGGGATTAGTTTGGATTGATACAGGACTATGGGGAGAAAGTGGGGCAGTGGGATTAGTTTGGGATTGATACAGGGCTATGGGGAGAGAGTGGGGACAGTGGGATTAGTTTGGATTGATACAGGGCTATGGGGAGAGAGAGTAGGGCAGTGGGATTAGTTTGGGATTGATACAGGACTATGGGGAGAAAGTGGGGCAGTGGGATTAGTTTGGGATTGATACAGGGCTATGGGGAGAGAGTGGGGCAGTGCGATTAGTTTGGGGATTGATACAGGGCTATGGGGAGAGAGAGTAGGGCAGTGGGATTAGTTTGGGATTGATACAGGGCTATGGGGGGGGAGTGGGGCAATGGGATTAGTTTGAAATTGATACAGGGCTATGGGGAGAGAGTGGGGCAGTGGGATTAGTTTGGGATTTATACAAGGCTATGGGGAGAAAGTTGGGGCAGTGGGATTAGTTTGGGATTGATACAAGGCTATGGCGGGGGGGGAGTGGGGCAGTGGGATAGTTTGGGATTGATACAGGGCTATGGTGAGAAAGTGGAGCAGTGGGATTAGTTTGGGATTGATACAGGGCTATGGGGAGAGTGGGGCAGTGGGATTAGTTTGGGAATGATTCAGGGCTATGGGGAGAGAGTGGGGCAGTGGGATTGATACAGGGCTATGGGGAGAGAGTGGGGCAGTGGGATTAGTTTGGGATTGATACAGGGCTATGGGGGGGGAGTGGGGCAATGGGATTAGTTAGAGTTTGATACAGGGCTATGGGCAGAGAGTGGGGCAGTGGGATTAGTTTGGATTGATACAGGGCTATGGGGAGAAAGTGGGGCAGTGGGATTAGTTTGGGATTGATACAGGGCTATGGGAGAGAGTGGGGCAGTGGGATTAGTTTGTGATTGATACAGGGCTATGGGGAGAGAGCGGGGCAGTGGGATTAGTTTGGGATTGATACAGGGCTATGGGGGGGAGAGTGGGGCAGTGGGATTAGTTTGTGATTGATACAGGGGCTATGGGGAGAGAGCGGGGCAGTGGGATTAGTTTGGGATTGATACAGGGCTATGGGGAGAGTTAGTGAGTGTGAGTGACAATGATTGGGCGAGTGAGAGATGGGGGTGAGTGAGAGTGATTGAGAGTGAAACAGTGATGGAGAATATGAATGAGTGAGAGTGATTGAGAATGAGTGAATGTTGGATGGTTGATGGCCATGCTATATTGTCCCCTAGTATCCAGGATGTGCAGGTTAGGTTAGGGGGTTACGGAGATAGGCCTTGACTGGGTGTTCTTTCGGAGGGTCGGCAGAGAGTCGATGGGCCAACTGGCCTCCTTCTGCACTGTCGGTATTCTATGACCTTCAAAGGGTAAGCGGGAGTGAGAGAGAAATTTTGAATGGATGAGTGAGACTGAATATGGGTGAGTGTGTGTGAGTGAGTGAGTGTGAGGATGAGTGAGGGTGAGTGAGATTGTGAATGAGTGAGAGTGAGTGTGAGCGAGAGTAAGAGTGAGTGAGTGACTGATAGTATGTGAGTGTAGGTGAGTGTGAGTAAGAGCGAGAGTGTGAGTGTATGGGGGGCGATTCTCCAAAATGGAGCCCAAGTGTTTGCGCCAAATTTCGACGGCGCGGACCGGGCCCGGGTACGACCGATTCTGTCCCGTCCCCCCCCCGGGCCGGAGAACCGGCGGCCCCCCCGATTCCAGCGGCCGGCGCCACGCCAAACGCGCCGGCGCAAATGCCGCCGGTTCTCCGCACCTCGGAGAATCGCCCCCGGTGTGTGAGCGAGTGAGTGAGTTAGAGTGTGAGTGAGAGTGTGAATGAGTGAGAGCGAGCGATTGTGAGTGATAATGAGCGAGTGCGTGAGTGTGTATGTGAGTGATAATTGTGAGTGAATGAGTGCGGATGAGAGTGAGTGAGTGTGAGTGAGCGAAAGTGTGAGCTGGATGGATTGGAGTTGTTTATTGTCACGTGTCCCGAGGTACAGTGAAAAGTACTTTTCTTCGTACAGTCCAGACAGGCCGTTGCATGAGAGGAAAAAAAACATCGGACATGAAAAAAAATAAGACTGCGTGAGTGTGAGTGTGAGTGTGTGAGTGAGTGAGTGGTGGAAGTAAGTGTGAGTGAGTGAAAATGTGTGGGAGTAAGTGTGTGTGACTGATTAAGTGTGAGTAAGTGAAAGTGAGTGTGACTAAGTGTGTGAGTAAGTGTAAGTGAAAATTGAGCTCCTTCACCGGGGGGGGGGCCTCCGATGGGGTCTGGCCCGCGTTCGGGACCCACCAATCAGCGGGCCGACCTCTCCCCCCCCCCCCCCCCCCCCCCCCCCCCACCCCCGCCCCCGGGGCCTACTTTCCTGCTCGGCCGACCCCTGAAACACCGACGCCATGTTGACTCTGGGCCGGCGCGCGTAAGAAGTCCCCCGTGCATGCGTGGATTGGCGCGGCGCCACGTAAGGAGGCTGGAGCGGCACGAACACCTGGGCTCCATGTTGGAGGATCGCTCCCCCAGCGTCCGCAGTGGAGGTTAGATGTAGGGTGCTAGCGGAAGGTGAGGTCTGTGAGCGAGTGAGGGAGGCCATTCGGGGGCACACCAACAGCAACGACACGGGAGAGACCGTGGCAGGGGTGGTTTGGGAAGCATTGAAGACGGTTATCAGAGGGGAATTTATCTCGATTCGGACCCACAGACAGAAGATTGAACGGTCGGAGTTGGACAGGCTGGTCGGTGAAATCACAGGTGGACAGGAGACATACGGAGTCTCCGGATGAGGAGCTCCTGAAGGAGCGTCAGAGACTCCAAATGGAATTTGGGCTCCTGTCCACAGGTAAGGCAGAGGGGCAGCCGAGGAGGGTGAAAGGGGCAATATACGAATATGGGGAGAAAGCTGGTAGGATGTTCGCACATCAGCTGAGGAAACAGGAGGCGGCGAGAGAAATTAGGAAAGTAAAGGACATGAGGGGAAAGTAGTGACGGACCCGGGGGCGATAAATGATATGTTTCGCAAATTCTATAGTCGACTCTATAAATCGGAACCCCCAGCCGGGGAGGAGGGTATGAAGCGATTTTTTTGGGGGGGTTAGAGTTCCGAAGGTAGATGAGGAGCTGGTGGAAGGCCTGGGGGCCAATTGGGGAGGTGATAGACAGGTTGGGGGTGATACAATCGGGTAAGGCCCCGGGACCGGATGGATTCCCAGTGGAATTTTATAAAAAGTTTTCTGGGATACTGGGGCCGTTCCTGGTTAAGGCCTTTAATGAATCTAAGGAGCTGGGAGTGCTCCCTCCAATGTTATCACAGGCATCGATCTCTCTCATCTTGAAACAGGACAAGGACCCAGAGAGCTGTGGATTGTACAGGCCGATCTCCCTTTTGAACGTAGACGTTAAATTGCTGGCAAAGATCTTGGCCACACGTATAGAGGACTGTGTCCCGGAGGTAATCGGGGAGGACCAGACGGGATTTGTAAAGGGCAGGCACCTGGGGCGAAATTCTCCGTAATCGGCGCGACGTCCGCCGACCGGCGCCAAGAACGGCGCAAATCAGTCCGGCATCACGCCGCCCCAAAGGTGCGGAATCCTCCGCATCTTGAGCGGCCGAGCTCTAACCTTGAGGGGCTAGGCCCGCGCCGGACTGATTTCTGCCCCGCCGGCTGGCGGGAAAGGCCTTTGGTGCCCCGCCAGCTGGCGCGGAAATGACATTGCCGGGCGGCGCATGCGCGGGAGCGTCAGCGGCCGCTCGCGCCATCCCCACGCATGCGCAGTGGAGGGGGTCTCTTCCGCCTCCGCCATGGTGGAGACCGTGGCGAATGGCGGAAGGAAAAGAGTGCCCCCACGGCACAGGCCCGCCCGCAGATCGGTGGGCCCCAATCGCGGGCCAGGCCACCATGGGGGCACCCCCCGGGGCCAGATCGCCCGGCGTCCCCCCCCCAGGACACCGGAGCCCGCACGCGCCGCCTTGTCCCGCCGGTAAGAGAGGTGGTTTCATCCACGCCGGCGGGACAGGCATTCCAGCAGCGGGACTTCGGCCCATCCCGGCCAGAGAATCGCCGGGGGGGACCCGCCAACCGGCGCAGCGCGATTCCCGCCCCCGCCGAATATCCGGTGCCGGAGAATTAGGCAACCGGCGGGGGCGGGATTCACGCCAGCCCCCGGCGATTCTCCGACCCGGCGGGGGGTCGGGGAATCCCGCCCCTGATGTCCAACATTAGACGGCTTCTGAATGTTATAATGATGCCAGCGCAGGGGCGTGAGGTTGAGGTGGTAGTAGCTATGGATGTAGAAAAGGCCTTTGACTGGGTGGAGTGGAAGTACCTATGGGATATTCTTGGCAGGTTTGGGTTCGGGCAGAGATTTGTGGATTGGGTCCAGTTGCTATACCAGACTCCAGTGGCAAATGTAGGAACCAACCGGGTCCAGTCAGAATATTTTAGTCTCTGTAGGGGGACAAGACAAGGGTGCCTGCTCTCCCCACTATTGTTTGCCCTGGTCATAGAGCCCTTGGCAATGGCCCTTAGGTCATCAAATGTCTGGCGGGGGATAGTGAGCACAGGGTCTTGCTCTACGTGGACAATTTACTGCTTTATATCACAGACCCGTTGGGGGGGATGGCTGGAATCATGGAGACGCTGGAAGAATTTGGGCAGTTCCCAGGCTACAAGTTAAATATGGGAAAGAGCGAGGTGTTTGCGATTCAGGCACGGGGGCAGGAAAGGAGACTGAGGGAGTTACCTTTTGAAAATGAAATGAAATGAAATGGCTTATTGTCACAAGTAGGCTTCAAATGAAGTTACTGTGAAAAGCCCCTAGTCGCCACATTCCGGCGCCTGTTCGGGGAGGCTGGTACGGGAATTGAACCGTGCTGCTGGCCTGCCTTGGTCTGCTTTAAAAGCCAGCTCTTTAGCCCTGTGCTAAACCAGCCCCTTTAAAGTGGTGGGGAGGAGCTTCAGGTATCTGGGGATTCAGGTGGCTCAGGATTGGGGACAGCTCCACAAGATAAATTTGGGCAAAGCAGTCGATCAGATGAAAAGGGATTTCCGCAGGTGGGACATGTTCCCGCTGACACTGGCGGGGAGGGTGCAGATGGTGAAGGTGTCTGTCCTCCGAGGCTGCTGTTTTTTGTTCAATGTCTCCTGATTTTTGTCCCGAAGGCCTTTTTTTAGGAAAATGAATGCGGCGATCTCGGGTTTTGTGTGGGCTGGTAAAACCCCGAGGGTGAAGAAGGCACTCCTGGAACGGGGCCGCCGGGAGGGGGGCTTGGCCCTCCCGAGCTTCATCAATTATTACTGGGCGGCCAACATTTCGATGGTCAGGAAGTGGGTAGTGGGGGAGGGGTCGGTTTGGGAGCGAGTAGAGGCGGTATCTTGTAAGGGTATGAGTTTGGAGGCTTTATTGACGGCGCCCCTGCCGTTCTCGCCGGCTCGGTACTCCACAAGCCCTGTGGTGGTGGCAGCCCTGAGGGTGTGGGGGCAATGGAGGCGGCACATGAGACTGGAGGGGGCGTCGGTGTGGTCACCGATCTGTGACAATCACCGTTTTGTTCCGGGGGGGGGGCTGGATGGGGGCTTTAGGAGGTGGCAGCGGGCAGGGATTGAGAGGTTTGGGGGTCTCTTCATTGACGAGGGTTTCCCGAGCCTGGAGGAGCTGGAGGAGGAGTTGGAGTTGCCGGGTGGGAATGGGTTTCGGTACCTGCAGGTACGGGATTTTGTCCGGAGGCAGGTTCCAAGCTTCCCTCTCCTCCCTCTAAGGGGACTACAGGACAAGGTGTTGGGGAGGGGAGGGGAGGGTCTCGGAGATATACACGGGCTGGAGTGGGAAGGGGTCCCAATCGGGGAGGTGACAAGGAAGTGGGAGGAAGAGTTGGGAAGGGAGCTGGAAGTCGACTCTGGGAGAAGGCCCTGAGGAGAGTCAATTCACCCTCGTCGTGGGCCAGGCTCAGCCTGATCCAGTTCAAGGTGGTTCATGGGGCTCCTATGACTCTGGCCCGGATGAGGAGGTTTTTTCTTCTCCTCCCTGGTGGCCCGGAGACGGATTTTGCTGGGATGGAGGGACTCGGAGCCTCCAAAGTCAGGGGTGTGGGTCAGCGACAGGGCCGGGTTTCTCAGGCTGGAGAAGATTAAGTTCGTCTTGAGAGGATCAATTCAGGAGCTCGGCCGGAGGTAGCAGCCGTTCATCGACTTCTTCAAGGAAAATTGACCGTCAGCAGCCAGGAGGGGGAGGGGAGGAAAATGGGAGGCATGGCAGCAGAAGACAAGGACAGGGAACTTAGTATAGGGGTAATTAGGAAACACGGGGGGGGGGGGGGATATGTTATTTTACTGTTGTTGCGTGTGTCGGCCCGCGCGGTTGATTAAGAAATGTTAAAGTGTGAAGATTACAAATCCTTGAATAAAATATTTTCTAAAAAAAGAAGTGAGTGAAAATGAGTGGAAGTGGGCGGGATTCTCCGACCCCCCCCCCCCCGCCTGGTCGGAGAATCGCCGGGCGGGGGGGCGGCGTGAATCTCGCCCCAGCCGGCGAATTCTCCGGCGCCTGGGATTTGGCGGAGGCGGGAATCGCGCCGGGCCGGTCGGCGGCTGCTGGCAGTGCGCCCCCCACCCCCCCGGCGATTCTTCCAGCCCCCGCGATGGGCCGAGTGGCCGCATGTTTTCAGCCGGTCGCGCCGGCATAAATTAGAGTAGGTACTCACCGGCGGGACCTGGCTGCGCGGGCGCCCTCCGGGGGGGGGGATCTGGCCCCCGGGAGGTGCCCCCACCGATCCGCCATCGGGCCTGTGCCGTGGGGGCACTCTATTCTTCCGCGTCGGCCGCTGTGGTCCTCCGCCATGGCCGACGCGGGGATGAGCCCCCCCCACTGCGCATGTGCGGGGATGACGCCAGCACACGCTGGCGCTCCCGCGCATGCACCAACTCGCGCCGGCCGGCGCCAAGCCCCTCCCCCGCCGGCCGGCGCGGCGCAAACCACCCCGGGGCCGGCCTAGCCCCTGGAGGTGCGGAGGATTCGGCACCTTCGGGGCGTCCCGACGACGGAGTGGTTCACGCCACTCCTTCCCGCCGGAGCTGCCCACCCCGCCGGTTCCGGCAGAATCCCGCCCAGTGTCCGTGACTGTGTAAGTGTGAATAAGTGAAAGTGAGTGTGAGTAAGTGTGTGAGCAAGCGTGAGTGAAAATGAGTGGGAGTAAATGTGTGTGGTTGAGTCAGTGTGAGTAAGAGTGAGAGAATGTGTGTGAATGAGTGAAAATGTGAGTGGGTGTGAGTGAGAATGTGTGAATGAGAGAGATTGTGTGTAAATGGTCCTGACACGAGTACGAGTGTCAGTGGGAGTGTGCAATTCTGAGTGAGTGAAAGTGAGAGTGAGAGAGTAAGTGTGTGAGAGTAAGATTGTGTCAATGGGTGAGTGAGCGTGCAATTGTGAGTGAGAGAGTAAGTGTGAGTGAGTGTAAGAGTGAGTGAGTGAGGGCAAGTGTCTGTTGATGGGTGAGTGAGTGGGAGTGGGAGTGAGTGAGAGTAAGTGTGAGTAACAGTGAGTGAGACTGAATGAGATTTATATTGGACTGTGGCGTGTTCAAGCCAGCAACTCACGACCAGAATCTTGAGGGGCAATTAGGGACAGACAGAAAATGTTGGCATGGCCAGCGACGCCCGAAATCCCGTTAAACATTGAACAATAACTCAGCACATTGAATGGTGGAATGAACGCGATGGGCCGAATGGTCATCTCCTGCTCCCGTTCCTTGTTTTCCTATCTTCTGACTGGTCCTTGGCCGCAGAGAGCGCAGTGAGTACCGGGGTACCGGATGTTGGCTTCACTTGGAGCCTATCCCCATCCGGTGATGGGAGATTGGGGGGGGGGGGGAAGGAACAGATGCCGCCATTAGCCTCAGACACCGCACATCTTTGGGTGTGGAGAGAGAAATGTCCACCAAGGTACCAGCTCCTGACTGAGGATCCGATGCGGTACGGTGAAACGCCGAGGGCCGGATTGGCGTGCTCTACGATGCCCCACATGGTCAAACAGCCACAACATGTGCACGGCCGAGGTTGCGGACAAGGGTGGACAGATTAAAGAGGTGACAAGGGACGAACGAGCTGAGGGAGGCCACGGACCTGTACCTTGGTCAGTCACTGGGACGCTTTCTCACCTTCGCCGGATCCTGTCCCGGTAGCAGGGGTTTGGCCTCGGTGATCTGGATCTCCTGGAGTTCAGTTGCCATGGTAGCTCAGGCTGCTGCAGTCTGCACACAAGCACAAAGAAAGAAAATCATTCCTTCAGGAGAGCAGAAGGACTGAGGCCAAGATGCAATAACGACGAGAGGACAGGGTTAAATAGGGGGCTCTTACCAAAGGCCAGTGCAAACTCAAAGGGCCGAATGGTCTCCTTCTGCACTGTATGGATTCCATGATCCTATGCTTTAGGTCCACTGAGATTGTGTACAATGGGAGTGAATGGAACAGGTTTGGGTTCATTGGGATTGTGTACAGTGGGAGTGAATGGGAAGGGGTTTGGCTCCATTGGGATTGTGTACAATGGGAGTGAATCGGAAGGGATTAGGGTCCATTGGGATTGTGTAAAGTGGGAGTGAATGGGAAGGAGTTTGGCTCCATTGCGATTGTGTATAATGGGAGTGAATAGGATGGGGTTTGGGTCCATTGGGATTGTGTACAATGGGAGTAAATAGGAAGAGGTTTGGATCCATTGGGATTGTGTACAGTGGTAGTGAATGGGACGTGGGTTGGGTCCATTTGGATTGTGTACAATGGGAGTGAATAGGAAGGGATTTGGGTCCATTGGGATTGTGGACAGTGGGAGTGAATGGGAAGGGGTTTGGGTCCATTGGGATTGTGTAAAGTGGGAGTCAATGGGAAGGGGTTTGGGTCGATTTGGATTGTGTACAGTAGAAGTGATTGGGAAGGGGTTTAGGTCCAATGGGATTGTGTACAGTGGGAGTGAGTGCGAAGGGGTTTCGGTCCATTGGGATTGTGTACCATGGGAGTGAATGGCAAGGGGGTTGAGTCCATTGGGATTGTATATAATGGGAGTGATTGGGAAGGGGGTTGGGTGCATTGGGATTGTGTACAGTGGGAGTGAATGGGAAGGGGTTGGGTCCATTGGGATTAACGTACATTGGGAGGCAATGGGAAGGGGTTTGGGTCCATTGGGATTGTGTACAGTGGGAGTGAATGGGAAGGGGTTTGCGTCCATTTGGATTGTTCACAATGGGAGTGAATGGGAAGGGGTTTGGGACCATTGGGATTGTGTACAAGGGGAGTGAATGGGAAGGGGTTGGGGTCCATTGGGATTGTGTACAGTGGGAGTGAATGGGAAGGGGTTTGCGTCCATTTGGATTGTTCACAATGGGAGTGAATGGGAAGGGGTTTGGGACCATTGGGATTGTGTACAAGGGGAGTGAATGGGAAGGGGTTGGGGTCCATTGGGATTGTGCACAATGGGAGTGAATGGGATGGGGTTTGGGTCCATTGGGATTGTGTACAGTGGGAGTGAATGGGAAGGGGTTTGGCTCCATTGGGATTGTGTACAATGGGAGTGAATGGAAAGGGGTTTGGGTCCATTGGGATTGTGTACAGTGGGAGTGAATGGGAAGGGGTTGGGTCCATTGGGATTAATGTACAGTGGGAGTCAATAGGAAGGGGTTTGGGTCCATTTGGATTGTGTACAATGGGAGTCAATGGGAAGGGGTTTGAATCCATTAGGATTGTGTACAGTAGAAGTGATTGGGAAGGGATTTAGGTCCATTGGGATTGTGTACAGTGGGAGTGAATGGGAAGGGGTTTGGGTCCATTGGGATTGTGTACAGTGGGAGTGAATGGGAAGGGGTTTGGGTCCATTGGGATTGTGTACAGTGGGAGTGAGTGGGAAGGGGTTTCGGTCCATTGGGACTGTGTACCATGGGAGGGAATGGGAAGGGGGTTGGGTCCATTGGGATTTTATATAATGGGAGTGATTGGGAAGGGAGTTGGGTGCATTGCGATTGTGTACAGTGGGAGTGAATGGGAAGGGGTTTGGGACCATTGGTATTTTTTACAATGGGAGTGAATGGGAAGGGGTTTGGGACCATTGGGATTGTGTACAATGGCAGTGAATGGGAAGGGGTTTGGGTCCATTGGGATTGTGTACCATGGGAGGGAATGGGAAGGGGGTTGGGTCCATTGGGATTGTATATAATGGGAGTGATTGGGAAGGCGGTTGGGTGCATTGGGATTGTGTACAGTGGGAGTAAATGAGAAGGGGTTTGGGTCCATTGGGATTGTAAACAATGGCAGTGAATGGGAAGGGGTTTGGGTCCATTGGGATTGTGTGCAGTGGGAGTCAATGGGAAGGGGTTTCGGTCCATTGGGATTGTGTACAATGGGAAGGAATGGGAAGGGGGTTGGGTCCATTGGGATTGTATACAATGGGAGTGAATGGGAAGGAGTTTGGATCCTTTGAGATTGTGTACAATGGGAGTGAATGTACAGGGGTTTAGGTCCATTGGGACTGTATACAGTGGGAGTGAATGGGAAGGGGTTTGGGTCCATTTTGATTGTGTACAATGGGAGTGAATGGGAAGGGGTTGTGGTCCATTGCGATTGTGCACAATGGGAGTGAATGGGAAGGGGGTTGAGTCAATTGGGATTGTGTACTGTGGGAGTGAATGGGAAGGGGGTTGAGTCCATTGGGATTGTGTACAGCGGGAGTTAATGGGAAGGGGCTGGGTCCATTGGGATTGTGTACAGTGGGAGTGAATGGGAAGGGGATTGAGTCCATTGGGATTGTGTACAATGGGAGTGAATGGGAAGGGGTTTGGTTCCATTGGGATTGTGTACAGTGGGAGTGAATGGGAAGGGGATTGAGTCCATTGGGATTGTGTACAATGGGAGCAAATGGGAAGGGGTTTGGGTCCATTGGGAATGTGTACCATGGGAGTGAATGGGAAGGGGTTTGGGTCCATTGGTATTGTATGAAGTGGTGGTGAATGGGAAGGGGTTTGGGTCTATTGGGATTGTGTACAATGGGAGTGAATGGGAAGGGGTTTGGGTCCATTGGGATTGTGTATAATGGGAGTGAATGGAAAGCGATTGGGGTCCATTGGGATTGTGTACAATGGGAGTAAATGGGAAAGTGTATGGGTCCATTGGGAATGTGTACCATGGGAGTGAATGGGAAGGGGTTTGGGTCCATTTGGGTTGTGTACAGTGGGAGTCAATGGGAAGGGGTTTGGGTCCATTGCAATTGTGTAGAATGGGAGTGAATGGGAAGGGGTTTGGGTCCATTGGGATTGTGTACAATGGGAGTGAATGGGAAGGGGTTTGGGTCCATTGGGATTGTGTACAGTGGGAGGGAATGGGAAGGGGTTTGGGTTCATTGGGACTGTGTACAATGGGAGTGAATGGGAAGGGGTTTGGGTTCATTGGGATTGTGTACAGTGGGAGTGAATGGGAAGGGGTTTGGGTCTATTGGAATGTGTACAGTGGGGGTGAATGGGAAGGGGTTTGGGTCCATTGGGATTGTGTACAGTGGGAGTGAATGGGAAGGGGTTTGGGTCCATTGGGATTGTGTGCAATGGGAGTGAATGGGAAGGGGTTTGGGTCCATTGGGATTGTGTACAGTGGGAGTGAATGGGAAGGGGTTTGGGTCCATTGGGATTGTGTACAGTGGGGGTGAATGGGAAGGGGTTTGGGTCCATTGGGACTGTGTACAGTGGGAGTGAATGGGAAGGGGTTTGGGTCCATTGGGATTGTGCACAATGGGTGTGAATGGGAAGGGGTTTGGGTCCATTGGGATTGTGTACAGTGGGAGTGAATGGGAAGGGGTTTGGGTCCATTGGGACTGTGTACAGTGGGAGTGAAAGGGAAGGGGTTTGGATCCATTAGGATTGTGTACAGTGGGAGAAATGGGAAGGGCAGGATTTGCCTCATGATGCTGTGATGTGAACCTGCTGCGAATGGTTCCTTGACCTCCCCGTTTGGGAACTTTAATAATTCAGACAAAAGTTGATGATGCTTCTGTGGATACTGGGTAACGCCAACAGGGTCAAGGTGGCACGTTCAAACGTCAGTTCTTGACATTCAGTCCGAATGACTTGTGACTCTGCTTTTAATACATGCTTCTTAATACATAGAACATAGAACAATACAGCGCAGTACAGGCCCTTCGGCACACGATGTTGCACCAAAACAAAAGCCATCTAACCTACACTATGCCATTATCATCCATATGTTTATCCAATAAACTTTTAAATGCCCTCAATGTTGGCGAGTTCACTACTGTAGCAGGTAGGGCATTCCACGGCCTCACTACTCTTTGCGTAAAGAACCTACCCCTGACCTCTGTCCTATATCTATTACCCCTCAGTTTAAGGCTATGTCCCCTCGTGCTAGCCATTTCCATCCGCGGGAGAAGGCTCTCACTGTCCACCCTATCTAACCCTCTAATCATTTTGTATGCCTCACTCAGTCTGTAATAGTTCTCAAACACGGATCAAACTGGGTGCTGAAGTACTTCCTATCATTGCTTTGTCTCTCAGATTTATCAGGGAGATATCTGTACACTGACTGGTGTCTCTCAGTCCCCTCTCTCTCAGGGAGATGTCTGTGCACTGACTGGTGTCTCTCAGTCCCCTCTCTCTCAGGGAGATGTCTGTACACTGACTGGTGTCTCTCAGTCCCCTCTCTCTCAGATAGATATCTGTACATTGACTGGTGTCTCTCAGTCCCCTCTCTCTCAGGGAGATATCTGTACAGACTTGTGTCTCTCAGTCCCCTCTCTCTCAGGGAGATATCTGTACACTGACTGGTGTCTCTCAGTCCCCTCCCTCTCAGGGAGATATCTGTACACTGACTGGTGTCTCTCAGTCCCCTTTCTCAGGGAGATATCTGTACACTGACTGGTGTCTCTCAGTCCTCTCTCTCTCAGGGAGATATCTGTACACTGACTGGTGTCTCTCAGTCCCCTCCCTCTCAGGGAGATATCTGTACACTGACTGGTGTCTCTCAGTCCCCTCTCTCTCTCTCAGGGAGATATCTGCACACTGACTGGTGTCTCCTCAGTCCCCTCTCTCTCAGGGAGATATCTATACACTGACTGGTGTCTCTCAGTCCCATCTCTCTCAGGGAGAGATATCTGTACACTGACTGGTGTCTCTCAGTCCCCTCTCTCTCAGGGAGATGTCTGTACACTGACTGGTGTCTCTCAGTCCCCTCTCTCTCAGGGAGATATCTGTACATTGACTGGTGTCTCTCAGTCCCCTCTCTCTCAGGGAGATATCTGTACAGACTTGTGTCTCTCAGTCCCCTCTCTCTCAGGGAGATATCTGTACACTGACTGGTGTCTCTCAGTCCCCTCCCTCTCAGGGAGATATCTGTACACTGACTGGTGTCTCTCAGTCCCCTCTCTCTCAGGGAGATATCTGTACACTGACTGGTGTCTCTCAGTCCCCTCCCTCTCAGGGAGATATCTGTACACTGACTGGTGTCTCTCAGTCCCCTCTCTCTCTCTCAGGGAGATATCTGCACACTGACTGGTGTCTCCTCAGTCCCCTCTCTCTCAGGGAGATATCTATACACTGACTGGTGTCTCTCAGTCCCATCTCTCTCAGGGAGAGATATCTGTACACTGACTGGTGTCTCTCAGTCCCCTCTCTCTCAGGGAGATGTCTGTACACTGACTGGTGTCTCTCAGTCCCCTCTCTCTCAGGGACATATCTGTACACTGACTGGTGTCTCTCAGTCCCCTCCCTCTCAGGGAGATATCTGTACACTGACTGGTGTCTCTCAGACCCCTCTCTCTCAGGGAGATGTCTGTACACTGACTGGTGTCTCTCAGTCCCCTCTCTCACAGGGACATATCTGTACACTGACTGGTGTCTCTCAGTCCCCTCCCTCTCAGGGAGATATCTGTACACTGACTGGTGTCTCTCAGTCCTCTCTCTCTCAGGGAGATATCTGTACACTGACTGGTGTCTCTCTGTCCCCTGTCTCTCAGGGAGATATCTGTACACTGACTGGTGTCTCTCAGTTCCCTCTCTCTCAGGGAGATATCTGTACACTGACTGGTGTGTCTCAGTCCCCTCTCTCTCAGGAAGATATCTGTACACTGACTGGTGTCTCTCAGTCCCCTCTTTCCCGGGGAGATATCTGTACACTGACTGGTGTCTCTCAGTCCCCTCTCTCTCAGGGAGATATCTGTACACTGACTGGTGTCTCTCAGTCCCCTCTCTCTCAGGGAGATATCTGTACACTGACTGGTGTCTCTCAGTTCTCTCTCTCTCAGGGAGATATCTGTACACTGACTGGTGTCTCTCAGTCCCCTCTCTCTCAGGGAGATATATGTACACTGACTGGTGTCTCTCAGTCCCCCCTCTCTCTCGGGGAGATATCTATACACTGACTGGTGTCTCTCAGTCCCCTCTCTCTCTCAGGGAGATGTCTGTGCACTGACTGGTGTCTCTCAGTCCCCCCTCTCTCAGGGAGATATATGTACACTGACTGGTGTCTCTCAGTCCCCCCTCTCTCTCGGGGAGATATCTATACACTGACTGGTGTCTCTCAGTCCCCTCTCTCTCAGGGAGATATATGTACACTGACTGGTGTCTCTCAGTCCCCCCTCTCTCTCGGGGAGATATCTATACACTGACTGGTGTCTCTCTGTCCCCTCTCTCTCATGGAGATATCTATACACTGACTGGTGTCTCTCAGTCCTCTCTCTCTCAGGGAGATATCTGTACACTGACTGGTGTCTCTCAGTCCCCCCTCTCTCTCGGGGAGATATCTATACACTGACTGGTGTCTCTCTGTCCCCTCTCTCTCAGGGAGATATCTGGACACTGACTGGTGTCTCTCAGTCCCCTCTCTCTCAGGGAGATGTCTGTGCACTGACTGGTGTCTCTCAGTCCCCTCTCTCTCAGGGAGATGTCTGTACACTGACTGGTGTCTCTCAGTCCCCTCTCTCTCAGATAGATATCTGTACATTGACTGGTGTCTCTCAGTCCCCTCTCTCTCAGGGAGATATCTGTACAGACTTGTGTCTCTCAGTCCCCTCTCTCTCAGGGAGATATCTGTACACTGACTGGTGTCTCTCAGTCCCCTCCCTCTCAGGGAGATATCTGTACACTGACTGATGTCTCTCAGTCCCCTCTCTCTCAGGGAGATATCTGTACACTGACTGGTGTCTCTCAATCCCCTCCCTCTCAGGGAGATATCTGTACACTGACTGGTGTCTCTCAGTCCCCTCTCTCTCTCTCAGGGAGATATCTGCACACTGACTGGTGTCTCCTCAGTCCCCTCACTCTCAGGGAGATATCTATACACTGACTGGTGTCTCTCAGTCCCATCTCTCTCAGGGAGAGATATCTGTACACTGACTGGTGTCTCTCAGTCCCCTCTCTCTCAGGGAGATGTCTGTACACTGACTGGTGTCTCTCAGTCCCCTCTCTCTCAGGGACATATCTGTACACTGACTGGTGTCTCTCAGTCCCCTCCCTCTCAGGGAGATATCTGTACACTGACTGGTGTCTCTCAGACCCCTCTCTCTCTCTCTCAGGGAGATATCTGCACACTGACTGGTGTCTCCTCAGTCCCCTCTCTCTCAGGGAGATATCTATACACTGACTGGTGTCTCTCAGTCCCCTCTCAGGGAGAGATATCTGTACACTGACTGGTGTCCCTCAGTCCCCTCTCTCTCAGGGAGATATCTATACACTGACTGGTGTCTCTCAGTCCCCTCTCTCTCAGGGAGAGATATCTGTACACTGACTGGTGTCTCTCAGCCCCCTCTCTCTCAGGGAGATATCTGTACAGACTTGTGTCTCTCAGTCCCCTCTCTCAGGGAGATATCTGTACACTGACTGGTGTCTCTCAGTCTCCTCTCTCTCAGGGAGATATCTGTACACTGACTGGTGTCTCTCAGTCCCCTCTCTCTCAGGGAGATATCTGTACACTGACTGGCGTCTCTCAGTCCTCTCTCTCTCAGGGAGATATCTGTACACTGACTGGTGTCTCTCAGTCCCCTCTCTCAGGGAGATATCTGTACACTGACTGGTGTCTCTCAGTCCCCTCTCTCTCAGGGAGATATCTGTACACTGACTGGTGTCTCTCAATCCCCTCTCTAAGGGAGATATCTGTTCACTGACTGGTGTCTCTCAGTCCCCTCTCTCACTCAGGGAGATATCTGTACACTGACTGGTGTCTCTCAGTCCCCTCTCTAAGGGAGATATCTGTACACTGACTGGTGTCTCTTAGTCCCCTCTCTCTCTCAGGCAGATATCTGTACACTGACTGGTGTCTCTCAGTCCTCTCTCTCTCAGGGAGATATCTGTACACTGACTGGTGTCTCTCTGTCCCCTGTCTCTCAGGGAGATATCTGTACACTGACTGGTGTCTCTCAGTTCCCTCTCTCTCAGGGAGATATCTGTACACTGACTGGTGTGTCTCAGTCCCCTCTCTCTCAGGGAGATATCTGTACACTGACTGGTGTCTCTCAGTCCCCTCTTTCCCGGGGAGATATCTGTACACTGACTGGTGTCTCTCAGTCCCCTCTCTCTCAGGGAGATATCTGTACACTGACTGGTGTCTCTCAGTCCCCTCTCTCTCAGGGAGATATCTGTACACTGACTGGTGTCTCTCAGTTCTCTCTCTCTCAGGGAGATATCTGTACACTGACTGGTGTCTCTCAGTCCCCTCTCTCTCAGGGAGATATCTGTACACTGACTGGTGTCTCTCAGTCCCCCCTCTCTCTCGGGGAGATATCTATACACTGACTGGTGTCTCTCTGTCCCCTCTCTCTCAGGGAGATATCTGTACACTGACTGGTGTCTCTCTGTCCCCTCTCACTCAGGGAGAGATATCTGTACACTGACTGGTGTCTCTCAGTCCCCTCTCTCTCAGGGAGATATCTATACACTGACTGGTGTCTCTCTGTCCCCTCTCTCTCAGGGAGATATCTATACACTGACTGGTGTCTCTCTGTCCCCTCTCTCTCAGGGAGATATCTTTACACTGACTGGTGTCTCTCTGTCCCCTCTCTATCAGGGAGATATCTGTACACTGACTGGTGTGTCTCAGTCCCCTCGCTCTCAGGGAGATATCTGTACACTGACTGGTGTCTCGCAGTCCTCTCTCTCTCAGGGAGATATCTGTACACTGACTGGTGTCTCTCAGTCCCCCCTCTCTCTCTGGGAGATATTTGTACACTGACTGGTGTCTCTCAGTCCTCTCTCTCTCTGGGAGATATCTGTACACTGACTGGTGTCTCTCTGTCCCCACTCTCTCTCTCAGGGAGATATCTGTACACTGGCTGGTGTCTCTCAGCCCTCTCTCTCTCAGGGAGATATCTGTACACTGACTGGTGTCTCTCAGTCTCCCCTCTCTCTCAGGGAGATATCTGTACACTGACTGGTATCTCTCAGTCCCCTCTCTCTCAGGGAGGTATCTGTACACTGACTGGTATCTCTCAGTCCTCTCTCTCTCTCTGGGAGATATTTGTACACTGGCTGGTGTCTCTCAGTCCTCTCTCTCAGGGAGATATCTGTACACTGGCTGGTGTCTCTCAGTCCCCACTCTCTCAGGGAGATATATGTACACTGACTGGTATCTCTCAGTCCTCTCTCTCTGGGAGATATCTGTACACTGACTGGTGTCTCTCAGTCCCCTCTCTCTCAGGGAGATATCTGTACACTGACTGGTGTCTCTCAGTCCCCTCTCTCTCAGGGAGATATCTGTACACTGACTGGTGTCTCTCAGTCCCCTCTCTCTCAGGGAGATATCTGTACACTGACTGGTGTCTCTCAGTCCTCTCTCTCTCAGGGAGATATCTGTACACTGACTGGTGTCTCTCAGTCCCCTCTCTCTCAGGGAGATATCTGTACACTGACTGCTGTCTCTCAGTTCCATCTCTCTCAGGGAGATATCTGTACACTGACTGGTGTCCCACAGTCCTCTCTCTCTCAGGGAGATATCTGTCCACTGACTGGTGTCCCTCAGTCCTCTCTCTCTCAGGGAGATATCTGTACACTGACTGGTGTCACTCAATCCCCTCCCTCTCAGGGAGATATCTGTACACTGACTGGTGTCTCTCAGTCTCCTCTCTCTCAGGGAGATATCTGTACACTGACTGGTGTCTCTCTGTCCCCTGTCTCTCAGGGAGATATCTGTACACTGACTGGTGTCTCTCAGTTCCCTCTCTCTCAGGGAGATATCTGTACACTGACTGGTGTGTCTCAGTCCCCTCTCTCTCAGGGAGATATCTGTACCCTGACTGGTGTCTCTCAGTCCCCTCTTTCCCGGGGAGATATCTGTACACTGACTGGTGTCTCTCAGTCCCCTCTCTCTCAGGGAGATATCTGTACACTGACTGGTGTCTCTCAGTCCCCTCTCTCTCAGGGAGATATCTGTACACTGACTGGTGTCTCTCAGTTCTCTCTCTCTCAGGGAGATATCTGTACACTGACTGGTGTCTCTCAGTCCCCTCTCTCTCAGGGAGATATATGTACACTGACTGGTGTCTCTCAGTCCCCCCTCTCTCTCGGGGAGATATCTATACACTGACTGGTGCTTCTCAGTCCTCTCTCTCTCAGGGAGATATCTGTACACTGACTGGTGTCTCTCAGTCCCCCCTCTCTCTCGGGGAGATATCTATACACTGACTGGTGTCTCTCTGTCCCCTCTCTCTCAGGGAGATATCTGTACACTGACTGGTGTCTCTCTGTCCCCTCTCACTCAGGGAGAGATATCTGTACACTGACTGGTGTCTCTCAGTCCCCTCTCTCTCAGGGAGATATCTATACACTGACTGGTGTCTCTCTGTCCCCTCTCTCTCAGGGAGATATCTTTACACTGACTGGTGTCTCTCTGTCCCCTCTCTCTCAGGGAGATATCTGTACACTGACTGGTGTGTCTCAGTCCCCTCGCTCTCAGGGAGATATCTGTACACTGACTGGTGTCTCTCAGTCCTCTCTCTCTCAGGGAGATATCTGTACACTGACTGGTGTCTCTCAGTCCCCTCTCTCTCAGGGAGATATCTGTACACTGACTGGTGTCTCTCTGTCCCCTCTCTCTCAGGGAGATATCTTTACACTGACTGGTGTCTCTCTGTCCCCTCTCTCTCAGGGAGATATCTGTACACTGACTGGTGTGTCTCAGTCCCCTCGCTCTCAGGGAGATATCTGTACACTGACTGGTGTCTCTCAGTCCCCTCTCTCTCAGGGAGATATCAGTACACTGACTGGTGTCTCTCAGTCCCCTCTCTCTCTGGGAGATATTTGTACACTGACTGGTGTCTCTCAGTCCTCTCTCTCTCTCTGGGAGATATTTGTACACTGGCTGGTGTCTCTCAGCCCTCTCTCTCTCAGGGAGATATCTGTACACTGACTGGTGTCTCTCAGTCCTCTCTCTCAGGGAGATATCTGTACACTGGCTGGTGTCTCTCAGTCCCCACTCTCTCAGGGAGATATCTGTACACTGACTGGTATCTCTCAGTCCCCTCTCTCTCAGGGAGGTATCTGTACACTGACTGGTATCTCACAGTCCTCTCTCTCTCTGGGAGATATTTGTACACTGGCTGGTGTCTCTCAGTCCTCTCTCTCAGGGAGATATCTGTACACTGGCTGGTGTCTCTCAGTCCCCACTCTCTCAGGGAGATATATGTACACTGACTGGTATCTCTCAGTCCTCTCTCTCTGGGAGATATCTGTACACTGACTGGTGTCTCTCAGTCCCCTCTCTCTCAGGGACATATCTGTACACTGACTGGTGTCTCTCAGTCCCCTCTCTCTCAGGGAGATATCTGTACACTGACTGGTGTCTCTCAGTCCCCTCTCTCTCAGGGAGATATCTGTACACTGACTGGTGTCTCTCAGTCCTCTCTCTCTCAGGGAGATATCTGTACACTGACTGGTGTCTCTCAGTCCCCTCTCTCTCAGGGAGATATCTGTACACTGACTGGTGTCTCTCAGTCCCCTCTCTCTCAGGGAGATATCTGTACACTGACTGGTGTCCCACAGTCCTCTCTCTCTCAGGGAGATATCTGTCCACTGACTGGTGTCCCTCAGTCCTCTCTCTCTCAGGGAGATATCTGTACACTGACTGGTGTCACTCAATCCCCTCCCTCTCAGGGAGATATCTGTACACTGACTGGTGTCTCTCAGTCTCCTCTCTCTCAGGGAGATATCTGTACACTGACTGGTGTCTCTCAGTCCCCTCTCTCTCAGGGAGATATCTGTACACTGACTGGTGTCTCTCAGTCCCCTCTCTCTCAGGGAGATATCTGTACACTGACTGGTGTCTCTCAGTCCCCTCTCTCTCAGGGAGATATCTGTACACTGACTGGTGTCTCTCAGTCCCCTCTCTCTCAGGGAGATATCTGTACACTGACTGGTGTCTCTCAGTCCCCTCACTCTCAGGGAGATATCTGTACACAGACTGGTGTCTCTGTGTCCCCTCTCTCTCTCTCAGGGAGATATCTGTACACAGACTGGTGTCTCTCAGTCCCCTCGCTCTCAGGGAGATATCTGTACACTGACTGGTGTCTCTCAGTCCCCTCTCTCTCAGGGAGATATCTGTACACTGACTGGTGTCTCTCAGTCCCCTCTCTCTCAGGGAGATATCTGTACACAGACTGGTGTCTCTCAGTCCCCTCTCTCTCAGGGAGATATCTGTACACTGACTGGTGTCCCTCAGTCCTCTCTCTCTCAGGGAGATATCTGTCCACTGACTGGTGTCCCTCAGTCCTCTCTCTCTCAGGGAGATATCTGTACACTGACTGGTGTCACTCAATCCCCTCCCTCTCAGGGAGATATCTGTACACTGACTGGTGTCTCTCAGTCTCCTCTCTCTCAGGGAGATATCTGTACACTGACTGGTGTCTCTCAGTCCCCTCTCTCTCAGGGAGATATCTGTACACTGACTGGTGTCTCTCAGTCCCCTCTCTCTCAGGGAGATATCTGTACACTGACTGGTGTCTCTCAGTCCCCTCTCTCTCAGGGAGATATCTGTACACTGACTGGTGTCTCTCAGTCCCCTCTCTCTCGGGGAGATATCTGTACACTGACTGGTGTCACTCAGTCCCCTCTCTCTCAGGGAGATATCTGTACACTGACTGGTGTCTCTCAGTCCCCTCTCTCTCAGGGAGATATCTGTACATTGACTGGTGTCTCTCAGTCCCCTCGCTCTCAGGGAGATATCTGTACACAGACTGGTGTCTCTGTGTCCCCTCTCTCTCTCTCAGGGAGATATCTGTACACAGACTGGTGTCTCTCAGTCCCCTCGCTCTCAGGGAGATATCTGTACACTGACTGGTGTCTCTCAGTCCCCTCTCTCTCAGGGAGATATCTGTACACTGACTGGTGTCTCTCAGTCCCCTCTCTCTCAGGGAGATATCTGTACACAGACTGGTGTCTCTCAGTCCCCTCTCTCTCAGGGAGATATCTGTACACTGACTGGTGTCTCTCAGTCCCCTCTCTCTCAGGGGGATATCTGTACACAGACTGGTGTCTCTTAGTCCCCTCTCTCTCAGGGAGATATCTGTACACTGACTGGTGTCTCTCAGTCCCCTCTCTCTCAGGGAGATATCTGTACACTGACTGGTGTCTCTTAGTCCCCTCTCTCTCAGGGAGATATCTGTACACTGACTGGTGTCTCTTAGTCCCCTCTCTCTCAGGGAGATATCTGTACACTGACTGGTGTCTCTTAGTCCCCTCTCTCTCAGGGAGATATCTGTACACTGACTGGTGTCTCTTAGTCCCCTCTCTCTCAGGGAGATATCTGTACACTGACTGGTGTCTCTCAGTCCCCTCTCTCTCAGGGAGATATCTGTACACTGACTGGTGTCTCTCAGTCCCCTCTCTCTCAGGGAGATATCTGTACACTGACTGGTGTCTCTCAGTCCCCTCTCTCTCAGGGAGATATCTGTACACTGACTGGTGTCTCTCAGTCCTCTCGCTCTCAGGGAGATATCTGTACACTAACTGGTGTCTCTCAGTCCCCTCTCTCAGAGAGATATCTGTACACTGACTGGTGTCTCTCAGTCCCCTCTCTCTCAGGGAGATATCTGTACACTGACTGGTGTCTCTTAGTCCCCTCTCTCTCAGGGAGATATCTGTACACTGACTGGTGTCTCTTAGTCCCCTCTCTCTCAGGGAGATATCTGTACACTGACTGGTGTCTCTTAGTCCCCTCTCTCTCAGGGAGATATCTGTACACTGACTGGTGTCTCTTAGTCCCCTCTCTCTCAGGGAGATATCTGTACACTGACTGGTGTCTCTCAGTCCCCTCTCTCTCAGGGAGATATCTGTACACTGACTGGTGTCTCTTAGTCCCCTCTCTCTCAGGGAGATATCTGTACACTGACTGGTGTCTCTTAGTCCCCTCTCTCTCAGGGAGATATCTGTACACTGACTGGTGTCTCTTAGTCCCCTCTCTCTCAGGGAGATATCTGTACACTGACTGGTGTCTCTCAGTCCCCTCGCTCTCAGGGAGATATCTGTACACTGACTGGTGTCTCTCAGTCCCATCTCTCTCAGGGAGATATCTGTACACTGACTGGTGTCTCTCAGTCCCCTCTCTCTCAGAGAGATATCTGTACACTGACTGGTGTCCCTCAGTCCCTTGTCTCTCAGGGAGATATCTGTACACTGACTGGTGTCTCTCAGTCCCCTCTCTCTCAGAGAGATATCTGTACACTGACTCGTGTCCCTCAGTCCCTTGTCTCTCAGAGAGATATCTGTACACTGACTGGTGTCCCTCAGTCCCTTGTCTCTCAGGGAGATATCTGTACACTGACTGGTGTCTCTCAGTCCCCTCTCTCTCACAGAGATATCTGTACACTGACTGGTGTCCTTCAGTCCCTTGTCTCTCAGAGAGATATCTGTACACTGACTGGTGTCTCTCAGTCCCTTGTCTCTCAGGGAGATATCTGTACACTGACTGGTGTCTCTCAGACCCCTCTCTCTCAGGGAGATGTCTGTACACTGACTGGTGTCTCTCAGTCCCCTCCCTCTCAGGGAGATATCTGTACACTGACTGGTGTCTCTCAGTCCTCTCTCTCTCAGGGAGATATCTGTACACTGACTGGTGTCTCTCTGTCCCCTGTCTCTCAGGGAGATATCTGTACACTGACTGGTGTCTCTCAGTTCCCTCTCTCTCAGGGAGATATCTGTACACTGACTGGTGTGTCTCAGTCCCCTCTCTCTCAGGGAGATATCTGTACACTGACTGGTGTCTCTCAGTCCCCTCTTTCCCGGGGAGATATCTGTACACTGACTGGTGTCTCTCAGTCCCCTCTCTCTCAGGGAGATATCTGTACACTGACTGGTGTCTCTCAGTCCCCTCTCTCTCAGGGAGATATCTGTACACTGACTGGTGTCTCTCAGTTCTCTCTCTCTCAGGCAGATATCTGTACACTGACTGGTGTCTCTCAGTCCCCTCTCTCTCAGGGAGATATATGTACACTGACTGGTGTCTCTCAGTCCCCCCTCTCTCTCGGGGAGATATCTATACACTGACTGGTGTCTCTCAGTCCTCTCTCTCTCAGGGAGATATCTGTACACTGACTGGTGTCTCTCAGTCCCCCCTCTCTCTCGGGGAGATATCTATACACTGACTGGTGACTCTCTGTCCCCTCTCTCTCAGGGAGATATCTGTACACTGACTGGTGTCTCTCAGTCCCCTCTCTCTCAGGGAGATGTCTGTGCACTGACTGGTGTCTCTCAGTCCCCTCTCTCTCAGGGAGATGTCTGTACACTGACTGGTGTCTCTCAGTCCCCTCTCTCTCAGATAGATATCTGTACATTGACTGGTGTCTCTCAGTCCCCTCTCTCTCAGGGAGATATCTGTACAGACTTGTGTCTCTCAGTCCCCTCTCTCTCAGGGAGATATCTGTACACTGACTGGTGTCTCTCAGTCCCCTCCCTCTCAGGGAGATATCTGTACACTGACTGATGTCTCTCAGTCCCCTCTCTCTCAGGGAGATATCTGTACACTGACTGGTGTCTCTCAATCCCCTCCCTCTCAGGGAGATATCTGTACACTGACTGGTGTCTCTCAGTCCCCTCTCTCTCTCTCAGGGAGATATCTGCACACTGACTGGTGTCTCCTCAGTCCCCTCTCTCTCAGGGAGATATCTATACACTGACTGGTGTCTCTCAGTCCCATCTCTCTCAGGGAGAGATATCTGTAAACTGACTGGTGTCTCTCAGTCCCCTCTCTCTCAGGGAGATGTCTGTACACTGACTGGTGTCTCTCAGTCCCCTCTCTCTCAGGGACATATCTGTACACTGACTGGTGTCTCTCAGTCCCCTCCCTCTCAGGGAGATATCTGTACACTGACTGGTGTCTCTCAGACCCCTCTCTCTCTCTCTCAGGGAGATATCTGCACACTGACTGGTGTCTCCTCAGTCCCCTCTCTCTCAGGGAGATATCTATACACTGACTGGTGTCTCTCAGTCCCCTCTCAGGGAGAGATATCTGTACACTGACTGGTGTCCCTCAGTCCCCTCTCTCTCAGGGAGATATCTATACACTGACTGGTGTCTCTCAGTCCCCTCTCTCTCAGGGAGAGATATCTGTACACTGACTGGTGTCTCTCAGCCCCCTCTCTCTCAGGGAGATATCTGTACAGACTTGTGTCTCTCAGTCCCCTCTCTCAGGGAGATATCTGTACACTGACTGGTGTCTCTCAGTCCCCTCTCTCAGGGAGATATCTGTACACTGACTGGTGTCTCTCAGTCCCCTCTCTCACTCAGGGAGATATCTGTACACTGACTGGTGTCTCTCAGTCCCCTCTCTAAGGGAGATATCTGTACACTGACTGGTGTCTCTTAGTCCCCTCTCTCTCTCAGGGAGATATCTGTACACTGACTGGTGTCTCTCAGTCCTCTCTCTCTCAGGGAGATATCTGTACACTGACTGGTGTCTCTCAGTCCTCTCTCTCTCAGGGAGATATCTGTACACTGACTGGTGTCTCTCTGTCCCCTGTCTCTCAGGGAGATATCTGTACACTGACTGGTGTCTCTCAGTTCCCTCTCTCTCAGGGAGATATCTGTACACTGACTGGTGTGTCTCAGTCCCCTCTCTCTCAGGGAGATATCTGTACACTGACTGGTGTCTCTCAGTCCCCTCTTTCCCGGGGAGATATCTGTACACTGACTGGTGTCTCTCAGTCCCCTCTCTCTCAGGGAGATATCTGTACACTGACTGGTGTCTCTCAGTCCCCTCTCTCTCAGGGAGATATCTGTACACTGACTGGTGTCTCTCAGTTCTCTCTCTCTCAGGGAGATATCTGTACACTGACTGGTGTCTCTCAGTCCCCTCTCTCTCAGGGAGATATATGTACACTGACTGGTGTCTCTCAGTCCCCCCTCTCTCTCGGGGAGATATCTATACACTGACTGGTGTCTCTCAGTCCTCTCTCTCTCAGGGAGATATCTGTACACTGACTGGTGTCTCTCAGTCCCCCCTCTCTCTCGGGGAGATATCTATACACTGACTGGTGTCTCTCTGTCCCCTCTCTGTCAGGGAGATATCTGTACACTGACTGGTGTCTCTCTGTCCCCTCTCACTCAGGGAGAGATATCTGTACACTGACTGGTGTCTCTCAGTCCCCTCTCTCTCAGGGAGATATCTATACACTGACTGGTGTCTCTCTGTCCCCTCTCTCTCAGGGAGATATCTGTACAGTGACTGGTGTCTCTCTGTCCCCTCTCTCTCAGGGAGATATCTGTACACTGACTGGTGTGTCTCAGTCCCCTCGCTCTCAGGGAGAGATATCTGTACACTGACTGGTGTCTCTCAGTCCCCTCTCTCTCAGGGAGATGTCTGTACACTGACTGGTGTCTCTCAGTCCCCTCTCTCTCAGGGACATATCTGTACACTGACTGGTGTCTCTCAGTCCCCTCCCTCTCAGGGAGATATCTGTACACTGACTGGTGTCTCTCAGACCCCTCTCTCTCTCTCTCAGGGAGATATCTGCACACTGACTGGTGTCTCCTCAGTCCCCTCTCTCTCAGGGAGATATCTATACACTGACTGGTGTCTCTCAGTCCCCTCTCAGGGAGAGATATCTGTACACTGACTGGTGTCCCTCAGTCCCCTCTCTCTCAGGGAGATATCTATACACTGACTGGTGTCTCTCAGTCCCCTCTCTCTCAGGGAGAGATATCTGTACACTGACTGGTGTCTCTCAGCCCCCTCTCTCTCAGGGAGATATCTGTACAGACTTGTGTCTCTCAGTCCCCTCTCTCAGGGAGATATCTGTACACTGACTGGTGTCTCTCAGTCCCCTCTCTCAGGGAGATATCTGTACACTGACTGGTGTCTCTCAGTCCCCTCTCTCACTCAGGGAGATATCTGTACACTGACTGGTGTCTCTCAGTCCCCTCTCTAAGGGAGATATCTGTACACTGACTGGTGTCTCTTAGTCCCCTCTCTCTCTCAGGGAGATATCTGTACACTGACTGGTGTCTCTCAGTCCTCTCTCTCTCAGGGAGATATCTGTACACTGACTGGTGTCTCTCAGTCCTCTCTCTCTCAGGGAGATATCTGTACACTGACTGGTGTCTCTCTGTCCCCTGTCTCTCAGGGAGATATCTGTACACTGACTGGTGTCTCTCAGTTCCCTCTCTCTCGGGGAGATATCTGTACACTGACTGGTGTGTCTCAGTCCCCTCTCTCTCAGGGAGATATCTGTACACTGACTGGTGTCTCTCAGTCCCCTCTTTCCCGGGGAGATATCTGTACACTGACTGGTGTCTCTCAGTCCCCTCTCTCTCAGGGAGATATCTGTACACTGACTGGTGTCTCTCAGTCCCCTCTCTCTCAGGGAGATATCTGTACACTGACTGGTGTCTCTCAGTTCTCTCTCTCTCAGGGAGATATCTGTACACTGACTGGTGTCTCTCAGTCCCCTCTCTCTCAGGGAGATATATGTACACTGACTGGTGTCTCTCAGTCCCCCCTCTCTCTCGGGGAGATATCTATACACTGACTGGTGTCTCTCAGTCCTCTCTCTCTCAGGGAGATATCTGTACACTGACTGGTGTCTCTCAGTCCCCCCTCTCTCTCGGGGAGATATCTATACACTGACTGGTGTCTCTCTGTCCCCTCTCTCTCAGGGAGATATCTGTACACTGACTGGTGTCTCTCTGTCCCCTCTCACTCAGGGAGAGATATCTGTACACTGACTGGTGTCTCTCAGTCCCCTCTCTCTCAGGGAGATATCTATACACTGACTGGTGTCTCTCTGTCCCCTCTCTCTCAGGGAGATATCTGTACAGTGACTGGTGTCTCTCTGTCCCCTCTCTCTCAGGGAGATATCTGTACACTGACTGGTGTGTCTCAGTCCCCTCGCTCTCAGGGAGATATCTGTACACTGACTGGTGTCTCTCAGTCCTCTCTCTCTCAGGGAGATATCTGTACACTGACTGGTGTCTCTCTGTCCCCTCTCTCTCAGGGAGATATCTGTACACTGACTGGTGTGTCTCAGTCCCCTCGCTCTCAGGGAGATATCTGTACACTGACTGGTGTCTCTCAGTCCCCTCTCTCTCAGGGAGATATCTGAACACTGACTGGTGTCTCTCAGCCCTCTCTCTCTCAGGGAGATAACTGTACACTGACTGTTGTCGATCAGTCCCCTCTCTCTCTCTGGGAGATATTTGTACACTGGCTGGTGTCTCTCAGCCCTCTCTCTCTCAGGGAGATATCTGTACACTGACTGGTGTCTCTCAGTCTCCCCTCTCTCTCAGGGAGATATCTGTACACTGACTGGTATCTCTCAGTCCCCTCTCTCTCAGGGAGATATCTGTACACTGACTGGTATCTCTCAGTCCTCTCTCTCTCTGGGAGATATTTGTACACTGGCTGGTGTCTCTCAGTCCTCTCTCTCTCAGGGAGATATCTGTACACTGGCTGGTGTCTCTCAGTCCCCACTCTCTCAGGGAGATATATGTACACTGACTGGTATCTCTCAGTCCTCTCTCTCTGGGAGATATCTGTACACTGACTGGTGTCTCTCAGTCCCCTCTCTCTCAGGGAGATATCTGTACACTGACTGGTGTCTCTCAGTCCCCTCTCTCTCAGGGAGATATCTGTACACTGACTGGTGTCTCTCAGTCCTCTCTCTCTCAGGGAGATATCTGTACACTGACTGGTGTCTCTCAGTCCCCTCTCTCTCAGGGAGATATCTGTACACTGACTGGTGTCTCTCAGTCCCCTCTCTCTCAGGGAGATATCTGTACACTGACTGGTGTCCCACAGTCCTCTCTCTCTCAGGGAGATATCTGTCCACTGACTGGTGTCCCTCAGTCCTCTCTCTCTCAGGGAGATATCTGTACACTGACTGGTGTCACTCAATCCCCTCCCTCTCAGGGAGATATCTGTACACTGACTGGTGTCTCTCAGTCTCCTCTCTCTCAGGGAGATATCTGTACACTGACTGGTGTCTCTCAGTCCCCTCTCTCTCAGGGAGATATCTGTACACTGACTGGTGTCTCTCAGTCCCCTCTCTCTCAGGGAGATATCTGTACACTGACTGGTGTCTCTCAGTCCCCTCTCTCTCAGGGAGATATCTGTACACAGACTGGTGTCTCTGTGTCCCCTCTCTCTCTCTCAGGGAGATATCTGTACACAGACTGGTGTCTCTCAGTCCCCTCGCTCTCAGGGAGATATCTGTACACTGACTGGTGTCTCTCAGTCCCCTCTCTCTCAGGGAGATATCTGTACACTGACTGGTGTCTCTCAGTCCCCTCTCTCTCAGGGAGATATCTGTACACAGACTGGTGTCTCTCAGTCCCCTCTCTCTCAGGGAGATACCTGTACACTGACTGGTGTCTCTCAGTCCCCTCTCTCTCAGGGAGATATCTGTACACTGACTGGTGTCTCTCAGTCCCCTCTCTCTCAGGGAGATATCTGTACACTGACTGGTGTCTCTCAGTCCCCTCTCTCTCAGGGAGATATCTGTACACTGACTGGTGTCTCTCAGTCCCCTCTCTCTCAGGGAGATATCTGTACACTGACTGGTGTCTCTCAGTCCCCTCTCTCTCAGGGAGATATCTGTACACTGACTGGTGTCTCTCAGTCCCCTCGCTCTCAGGGAGATATCTGTACACAGACTGGTGTCTCTGTGTCCCCTCTCTCTCTCTCAGGGAGATATCTGTACACAGACTGGTGTCTCTCAGTCCCCTCGCTCTCAGGGAGATATCTGTACACTGACTGGTGTCTCTCAGTCCCCTCCCTCTCAGGGAGATATCTGTACACTGACTGGTGTCTCTCAGACCCCTCTCTCTCTCTCTCAGGGAGATATCTGCACACTGACTGGTGTCTCCTCAGTCCCCTCTCTCTCAGGGAGATATCTATACACTGACTGGTGTCTCTCAGTCCCCTCTCAGGGAGAGATATCTGTACACTGACTGGTGTCCCTCAGTCCCCTCTCTCTCAGGGAGATATCTATACACTGACTGGTGTCTCTCAGTCCCCTCTCTCTCAGGGAGAGATATCTGTACACTGACTGGTGTCTCTCAGCCCCCTCTCTCTCAGGGAGATATCTGTACAGACTTGTGTCTCTCAGTCCCCTCTCTCAGGGAGATATCTGTACACTGACTGGTGTCTCTCAGTCCCCTCTCTCAGGGAGATATCTGTACACTGACTGGTGTCTCTCAGTCCCCTCTCTCACTCAGGGAGATATCTGTACACTGACTGGTGTCTCTCAGTCCCCTCTCTAAGGGAGATATCTGTACACTGACTGGTGTCTCTTAGTCCCCTCTCTCTCTCAGGGAGATATCTGTACACTGACTGGTGTCTCTCAGTCCTCTCTCTCTCAGGGAGATATCTGTACACTGACTGGTGTCTCTCAGTCCTCTCTCTCTCAGGGAGATATCTGTACACTGACTGGTGTCTCTCTGTCCCCTGTCTCTCAGGGAGATATCTGTACACTGACTGGTGTCTCTCAGTTCCCTCTCTCTCAGGGAGATATCTGTACACTGACTGGTGTGTCTCAGTCCCCTCTCTCTCAGGGAGATATCTGTACACTGACTGGTGTCTCTCAGTCCCCTCTTTCCCGGGGAGATATCTGTACACTGACTGGTGTCTCTCAGTCCCCTCTCTCTCAGGGAGATATCTGTACACTGACTGGTGTCTCTCAGTCCCCTCTCTCTCAGGGAGATATCTGTACACTGACTGGTGTCTCTCAGTTCTCTCTCTCTCAGGGAGATATCTGTACACTGACTGGTGTCTCTCAGTCCCCTCTCTCTCAGGGAGATATATGTACACTGACTGGTGTCTCTCAGTCCCCCCTCTCTCTCGGGGAGATATCTATACACTGACTGGTGTCTCTCAGTCCTCTCTCTCTCAGGGAGATATCTGTACACTGACTGGTGTCTCTCAGTCCCCCCTCTCTCTCGGGGAGATATCTATACACTGACTGGTGTCTCTCTGTCCCCTCTCTCTCAGGGAGATATCTGTACACTGACTGGTGTCTCTCTGTCCCCTCTCACTCAGGGAGAGATATCTGTACACTGACTGGTGTCTCTCAGTCCCCTCTCTCTCAGGGAGATATCTATACACTGACTGGTGTCTCTCTGTCCCCTCTCTCTCAGGGAGATATCTGTACAGTGACTGGTGTCTCTCTGTCCCCTCTCTCTCAGGGAGATATCTGTACACTGACTGGTGTGTCTCAGTCCCCTCGCTCTCAGGGAGAGATATCTGTACACTGACTGGTGTCTCTCAGTCCCCTCTCTCTCAGGGAGATGTCTGTACACTGACTGGTGTCTCTCAGTCCCCTCTCTCTCAGGGACATATCTGTACACTGACTGGTGTCTCTCAGTCCCTTCCCTCTCAGGGAGATATCTGTACACTGACTGGTGTCTCTCAGACCCCTCTCTCTCTCTCTCAGGGAGATATCTGCACACTGACTGGTGTCTCCTCAGTCCCCTCTCTCTCAGGGAGATATCTATACACTGACTGGTGTCTCTCAGTCCCCTCTCAGGGAGAGATATCTGTACACTGACTGGTGTCCCTCAGTCCCCTCTCTCTCAGGGAGATATCTATACACTGACTGGTGTCTCTCAGTCCCCTCTCTCTCAGGGAGAGATATCTGTACACTGACTGGTGTCTCTCAGCCCCCTCTCTCTCAGGGAGATATCTGTACAGACTTGTGTCTCTCAGTCCCCTCTCTCAGGGAGATATCTGTACACTGACTGGTGTCTCTCAGTCCCCTCTCTCAGGGAGATATCTGTACACTGACTGGTGTCTCTCAGTCCCCTCTCTCACTCAGGGAGATATCTGTACACTGACTGGTGTCTCTCAGTCCCCTCTCTAAGGGAGATATCTGTACACTGACTGGTGTCTCTTAGTCCCCTCTCTCTCTCAGGGAGATATCTGTACACTGACTGGTGTCTCTCAGTCCTCTCTCTCTCAGGGAGATATCTGTACACTGACTGGTGTCTCTCAGTCCTCTCTCTCTCAGGGAGATATCTGTACACTGACTGGTGTCTCTCTGTCCCCTGTCTCTCAGGGAGATATCTGTACACTGACTGGTGTCTCTCAGTTCCCTCTCTCTCGGGGAGATATCTGTACACTGACTGGTGTGTCTCAGTCCCCTCTCTCTCAGGGAGATATCTGTACACTGACTGGTGTCTCTCAGTCCCCTCTTTCCCGGGGAGATATCTGTACACTGACTGGTGTCTCTCAGTCCCCTCTCTCTCAGGGAGATATCTGTACACTGACTGGTGTCTCTCAGTCCCCTCTCTCTCAGGGAGATATCTGTACACTGACTGGTGTCTCTCAGTTCTCTCTCTCTCAGGGAGATATCTGTACACTGACTGGTGTCTCTCAGTCCCCTCTCTCTCAGGGAGATATATGTACACTGACTGGTGTCTCTCAGTCCCCCCTCTCTCTCGGGGAGATATCTATACACTGACTGGTGTCTCTCAGTCCTCTCTCTCTCAGGGAGATATCTGTACACTGACTGGTGTCTCTCAGTCCCCCCTCTCTCTCGGGGAGATATCTATACACTGACTGGTGTCTCTCTGTCCCCTCTCTCTCAGGGAGATATCTGTACACTGACTGGTGTCTCTCTGTCCCCTCTCACTCAGGGAGAGATATCTGTACACTGACTGGTGTCTCTCAGTCCCCTCTCTCTCAGGGAGATATCTATACACTGACTGGTGTCTCTCTGTCCCCTCTCTCTCAGGGAGATATCTGTACAGTGACTGGTGTCTCTCTGTCCCCTCTCTCTCAGGGAGATATCTGTACACTGACTGGTGTGTCTCAGTCCCCTCGCTCTCAGGGAGATATCTGTACACTGACTGGTGTCTCTCAGTCCTCTCTCTCTCAGGGAGATATCTGTACACTGACTGGTGTCTCTCTGTCCCCTCTCTCTCAGGGAGATATCTGTACACTGACTGGTGTGTCTCAGTCCCCTCGCTCTCAGGGAGATATCTGTACACTGACTGGTGTCTCTCAGTCCCCTCTCTCTCAGGGAGATATCTGAACACTGACTGGTGTCTCTCAGCCCTCTCTCTCTCAGGGAGATAACTGTACACTGACTGTTGTCGATCAGTCCCCTCTCTCTCTCTGGGAGATATTTGTACACTGGCTGGTGTCTCTCAGCCCTCTCTCTCTCAGGGAGATATCTGTACACTGACTGGTGTCTCTCAGTCTCCCCTCTCTCTCAGGGAGATATCTGTACACTGACTGGTATCTCTCAGTCCCCTCTCTCTCAGGGAGATATCTGTACACTGACTGGTATCTCTCAGTCCTCTCTCTCTCTGGGAGATATTTGTACACTGGCTGGTGTCTCTCAGTCCTCTCTCTCTCAGGGAGATATCTGTACACTGGCTGGTGTCTCTCAGTCCCCACTCTCTCAGGGAGATATATGTACACTGACTGGTATCTCTCAGTCCTCTCTCTCTGGGAGATATCTGTACACTGACTGGTGTCTCTCAGTCCCCTCTCTCTCAGGGAGATATCTGTACACTGACTGGTGTCTCTCAGTCCCCTCTCTCTCAGGGAGATATCTGTACACTGACTGGTGTCTCTCAGTCCTCTCTCTCTCAGGGAGATATCTGTACACTGACTGGTGTCTCTCAGTCCCCTCTCTCTCAGGGAGATATCTGTACACTGACTGGTGTCTCTCAGTCCCCTCTCTCTCAGGGAGATATCTGTACACTGACTGGTGTCCCACAGTCCTCTCTCTCTCAGGGAGATATCTGTCCACTGACTGGTGTCCCTCAGTCCTCTCTCTCTCAGGGAGATATCTGTACACTGACTGGTGTCACTCAATCCCCTCCCTCTCAGGGAGATATCTGTACACTGACTGGTGTCTCTCAGTCTCCTCTCTCTCAGGGAGATATCTGTACACTGACTGGTGTCTCTCAGTCCCCTCTCTCTCAGGGAGATATCTGTACACTGACTGGTGTCTCTCAGTCCCCTCTCTCTCAGGGAGATATCTGTACACTGACTGGTGTCTCTCAGTCCCCTCTCTCTCAGGGAGATATCTGTACACAGACTGGTGTCTCTGTGTCCCCTCTCTCTCTCTCAGGGAGATATCTGTACACAGACTGGTGTCTCTCAGTCCCCTCGCTCTCAGGGAGATATCTGTACACTGACTGGTGTCTCTCAGTCCCCTCTCTCTCAGGGAGATATCTGTACACTGACTGGTGTCTCTCAGTCCCCTCTCTCTCAGGGAGATATCTGTACACAGACTGGTGTCTCTCAGTCCCCTCTCTCTCAGGGAGATACCTGTACACTGACTGGTGTCTCTCAGTCCCCTCTCTCTCAGGGAGATATCTGTACACTGACTGGTGTCTCTCAGTCCCCTCTCTCTCAGGGAGATATCTGTACACTGACTGGTGTCTCTCAGTCCCCTCTCTCTCAGGGAGATATCTGTACACTGACTGGTGTCTCTCAGTCCCCTCTCTCTCAGGGAGATATCTGTACACTGACTGGTGTCTCTCAGTCCCCTCTCTCTCAGGGAGATATCTGTACACTGACTGGTGTCTCTCAGTCCCCTCGCTCTCAGGGAGATATCTGTACACAGACTGGTGTCTCTGTGTCCCCTCTCTCTCTCTCAGGGAGATATCTGTACACAGACTGGTGTCTCTCAGTCCCCTCGCTCTCAGGGAGATATCTGTACACTGACTGGTGTCTCTCAGTCCCCTCTCTCTCAGGGAGATATCTGTACACTGACTGGTGTCTCTCAGTCCCCTCTCTCTCAGGGAGATATCTGTACACAGACTGGTGTCTCTCAGTCCCCTCTCTCTCAGGGAGATATCTGTACACTGACTGGTGTCTCTCAGTCCCCTCTCTCTCAGGGGGATATCTGTACACAGACTGGTGTCTCTTAGTCCCCTCTCTCTCAGGGAGATATCTGTACACTGACTGGTGTCTCTCAGTCCCCTCTCTCTCAGGGAGATATCTGTACACTGACTGGTGTCTCTTAGTCCCCTCTCTCTCAGGGAGATATCTGTACACTGACTGGTGTCTCTTAGTCCCCTCTCTCTCAGGGAGATATCTGTACACTGACTGGTGTCTCTTAGTCCCCTCTCTCTCAGGGAGATATCTGTACACTGACTGGTGTCTCTTAGTCCCCTCTCTCTCAGGGAGATATCTGTACACTGACTGGTGTCTCTCAGTCCCCTCTCTCTCAGGGAGATATCTGTACACTGACTGGTGTCTCTTAGTCCCCTCTCTCTCAGGGAGATATCTGTACACTGACTGGTGTCTCTTAGTCCCCTCTCTCTCAGGGAGATATCTGTACACTGACTGGTGTCTCTCAGTCCTCTCGCTCTCAGGGAGATATCTGTACACTAACTGGTGTCTCTCAGTCCCCTCTCTCTCAGAGAGATATCTGTACACTGACTGGTGTCTCTCAGTCCCCTCTCTCTCAGGGAGATATCTGTACACTGACTGGTGTCTCTTAGTCCCCTCTCTCTCAGGGAGATATCTGTACACTGACTGGTGTCTCTTAGTCCCCTCTCTCTCAGGGAGATATCTGTACACTGACTGGTGTCTCTTAGTCCCCTCTCTCTCAGGGAGATATCTGTACACTGACTGGTGTCTCTTAGTCCCCTCTCTCTCAGGGAGATATCTGTACACTGACTGGTGTCTCTCAGTCCCCTCTCTCTCAGGGAGATATCTGTACACTGACTGGTGTCTCTTAGTCCCCTCTCTCTCAGGGAGATATCTGTACACTGACTGGTGTCTCTTAGTCCCCTCTCTCTCAGGGAGATATCTGTACACTGACTGGTGTCTCTTAGTCCCCTCTCTCTCAGGGAGATATCTGTACACTGACTGGTGTCTCTCAGTCCCCTCGCTCTCAGGGAGATATCTGTACACTGACTGGTGTCTCTCAGTCCCATCTCTCTCAGGGAGATATCTGTACACTGACTGGTGTCTCTCAGTCCCCTCTCTCTCAGAGAGATATCTGTACACTGACTGGTGTCCCTCAGTCCCTTGTCTCTCAGAGAGATATCTGTACACTGACTGGTGTCCCTCAGTCCCTTGTCTCTCAGGGAGATATCTGTACACTGACTGGTGTCTCTCAGTCCCCTCTCTCTCAGAGAGATATCTGTACACTGACTGGTGTCCCTCAGTCCCTTGTCTCTCAGAGAGATATCTGTACACTGACTGGTGTCCCTCAGTCCCTTGTCTCTCAGGGAGATATCTGTACACTGACTGGTGTCTCTCACTCCCCTCTCTCTCAGGGAGATATCTGTACACTGACTGGTGTCTCTCAGTCCCCTGTCTCTCAGGGAGATATCTGTACACTGACTGGTGTCTCTCAGTCCCCTCGCTCTCAGGGAGATATCTGTACACTGACTGGTGTCTCTCAGTCCCCTCTCTCTCAGGGAGATATCTGTACACTGACTGGTGTCTCTCAGTCCTCTCTCTCTCAGGGAGATATCTGTACACAGACTGGTGTCTCTCAGTCCCCTCGCTCTCAGGGAGATATCTGTACACTGACTGGTGTCTCTCAGTCCCCTCTCTCTCAGGGAGATATCTGTACACTGACTGGTGTCTCTCAGTCCCCTCTCTCTCAGGGAGATATCTGTACACTGACTGGTGTCTCTCAGTCCCCTCTCTCTCAGGGAGATATCTGTACACTGACTGGTGTCTCTCAGTCCCCTCTCTCTCAGGGAGATATCTGTACACTGACTGGTGTCTCTCAGTCCCGTCTCTCTCAGGGAGATATCTGTACACTGACTGGTGTCTCTCAGTCCCCTCTCTCTCAGGGAGATATCTGTACACTGACTGGTGTTTCTCAGTCCCCTCTCTCTCAGGGAGATATCTGTACACTGACTGGTGTCTCTCAGTCCCCTCTCTCTCAGGGAGATATCTGTACACTGACTGGTGTCTCTCAGTCCCCTCTCTCTCAGGGAGATACCTGTACACTGACTGGTGTCTCTCAGTCCCCTCTCTCTCAGGGAGATATCTGTACACTGACTGGTGTCTCTCAGTCCCCTCTCTCTCAGGGAGATATCTGTACACTGACTGGTGTCTCTCAGTCCCGTCTCTCTCAGGGAGATATCTGTGCACTGACTGGTGTCTCTCAGTCCCGTCTCTCTCAGGGAGATATCTGTACACTGACTGGTGTCTCTCAGTCCCCACTCTCTCAGGGAGATATCTGTACACTGACTGGTGTTTCTCAGTCCCCTCTCTCTCAGGCTGGAGAAGCGCCGAGGGGCAGCGTGAATCCTGCCCCGGCCAGCTGCCGAATTCTCCGGCAGCCGGGATTTGGCAGGGGCGGGATTCGCGCCGTGGCGGTCGGCGGCCGCTGGCAGAGCACCCCCCCGCCCCCCCCCCGGCGATTCTCCGGTCCAAAATGGGCCGAGTGTCCACGCGTTCTATGCCGGTCCCGGGAGGTGCCCCCACGGTGTCCTGGCCTGCGATCGGGGCCCACCGATCCGCGGGCGGGCCTGTGCCGCGGGGGGCACCCTATTCCTCCGCACCGGCGGCTGTAGCGGTCCGCCATTGCCGGTGCGGAGACGAAGCCCTCTGCGCATGGGCTGGGATGACGCCAGCACATGCTGGCTTTCCCGCGCATGCGCCAACTGGCGCCGGTTGGCGTGGTGCCAAGGCCCTTCCCCGCTGGCCGGCGCGGTGCAAAATACTCCGCCGCCAGCCTCGCCCCTGAAGGTGCGGAATCCGGGCGGCCCGACGCCAGAGTGGTTCACGCTAGTCCTTCCCGCCGGAGCTGCCCACCCAGCCGATTCCCACAGAATCCTGCCCATGAACACTGACTGGGCTATTTCAGTCTGACTCCCAGTTACAGTCAGATAATGGGAAGCTTGTTGCAATCGGAAGAGATGAACCCTGTCACCCACTTATCTCCCAGTCACATCCAGTGTGGATACCCCCCGATGCCCCACCCAAATGCCTCACATGGGCAGCACGGTGGCACAGTGGTTTGCACTGCTGCCTCACAGCTCCAGTGTCCCGGGTTCAAATGACACGCTCCTTTTGCACGTTCTCCCCGTGCCTGCGTGGGTTTCCTCCGGGGGCTCCGGTTTCCTCCCACAGTCTAAGGATGCGCAGGTTCGGTGGATTGGTCGTGTTAAATTGACCCTTCGTACCCGAAAGGTTAAGTGGGGTTACTGGGTTCAGGTTGGTGCAGGCAAGGGCTTAAGTGGGGAACTCTTTCCAAGGGCCGGTGCAGACTCGATGGGCCAAATGGCCTCCTTCTGCACTGCAGGGATCCAAAGATTCTATGAATGGGGAATCTGGGGGTGCCGAGGTCGGGAGGGGGGGGGGTGGGGGAGGAGTGGCGGGGTGAATATCGGATAAATACCATATGGGGCAGCACTGTAGCACAGTGGTTAGCACTGTAGCTTCACAGCTCCAGGGTCCCAGGTTCGATTCCCGGCTTGGGTCACCGTCTGTGCGGAGTCGGCACGTTCTCCCCGTGTCTGCGTGGGTTTCCTCCGGGGGCTCCGGTTTCCTCCCACAAGTCCCGAAAGACGTGCTGGGGGGTGAATTGGACATTCTGAATTCTCCCTCTGTGACCCGGACAGGCTCCGGAGTGTGGGGACTGGGGGATTTTCACAGCAACTTCATTGCAGCGTTAATGTCAGCCCGCTTGTGACAGTAATAAAGATTATTGTTCTCATCGCCCAATCCAGATGTCTCCCAGGACTCCACCTGCTCTCGATCGGGACCGGCCAGCAGCAGAATCACCGGGAGTATTTATTTTTCCACACCTCAACGCCAGCTTTCTCCTTCCCACCCAGATTTTGCCCCCTTGCACCCCCCCCCCCCCCCCACCCCACTCCCCACCCTCCAGTCCCTATCCCTCCTCGAGCTTTGATCAGCCCCGAAAGCGCAGGAAGGGAGGGCTAACCAGTGTAGGCCTCAGGATCCCCTGCCAGGAAGCCCTCCCCTGGCCCCTGAACCCTCTGCCGTCTCTCGGCTTGGTGACGCTTTAAAGGGCAGGGTTGAGTTTGTTACCCCTGCACCACTCCCTCACTCGAACCACACACACACACACACACACAGACACACACACACTCTCGCCCTGCCGCTCCACCCCCGCAGACAGAGCGGAGCCACCCTCTCTGGGGAAACAATCTCCCACCGGTACAAACAAACGAGGTCACCTTCAGCGTCGGTCGGCCTGTGCGCGCGCACGCGAGTGTGTGTGTTGTGTCTGTGACTCCACCTGGGTACACAGTCCCTGGGGGCAGGTGAAGTCAGGGCGCAGTGTGTCGGGGGAGTCACATGGGAGGACCAGAGGAAGCGAGAGAGAGAGAGAGAGAGAGAGAGTGAGTCAGGAGACGGCGAGGGAGGGAGCTGCAGATTGGGTGAGGGAGGGAGAGAGAGTAAAGAGCAGGCTGAGAAAGAGGGAAAAGGAGATAAAGTGAGAGGGAGGGAGGGAAAGAGCGTGGGTGGGGAAGAGGAAGATGGAGAGAGAGAGAGGAGACTCGGTGAGAGACAGGAGACGGAGGGAGAGAGAGGGAGAAGGAATCGGTGGGCGAGAGAGAGAGAGATGGTGTTGGGGGGTGGGGGGGAGAGAGAGGAAAAGGAGAGAGGGAATTGGGTAAGAGACAGGAGGCAGTCGAGAGAGGGAGGAGGAAACTGCGGGAAATACAAGGGCTGGGGGGGGGAGGGGGGTGGGGGGGGTGGAGTGGGTGGGGGAGAGGAAGAGAGAGGGGAGACAGAGACAGAGGGGGCGATCGTCCGAGCCCCGCGCCGGGCCGGAGAATCGCCGCAGCCGCGCCGCGACTCCCCAACGCCGGCACGCGGTTCTCCGGGGTGCGGAGAATCGGCGCCATTTGCTCCGGCGCGTCCGACGCGGCGCCGGCCGCGGGCCGCTGGAATCGGCGTGGCCGCCGGTTCTCCGGTCCGAATGGGCCGTGCGGCCGCGACAATACGACAGAGTCCCGCCGGCGCCGTTCACCCCTGAATGAAATGAAAATCGCTTATTTTACATATGGGTTTTACGGTACTACAGGTGCGGGGGTAGATCCCTGCCTGCTGGCTCCGCCCAGTAGGCGGAGTATAAATGTGTGTGCTCTCCGAGCGGCAGCCATTTCGGCGGCAGCTGCAGGAGGCCACACATCTCTGTGTAATAAAGGCTCGATTACGAAATAGGCATCAGGTTCCGGGTCGCGGCGATGCGGAGCTAAGCCGCGCGAGTCGGCAGCTCCCGCAGAAACGGACTTTTGGGCTCGCTAACGGAGCCCCAACGGACCTTTTTTAAAAAATCAACCCGTGGGGAAGAACGGAGGAAGTCCCCTACAGACCTGCATGGACCGGACCCGCAGTGAAACGGCGAGGAAAGCGGCCCTGGAGCAGCGGGAGAAGAAAGAAGAAAAAAACAAAATGGCGGCGCCCACGGACAGAGAGGAGATGAAAGAGTTCATCAAGTGCTGCTTCGAGGAGCTGCGTAAGGAGATGGTGGCGCCTATACTGGCAATGGTGGAAAAAGTGAGTGAGAACGACGACGAGCTCGTGGGCCTGGCGGAGAGAGTGGAGCGGCACGAGGCGCTGCACAGGACATGGGCGGGAAGACTCGAAGACCTGGAGAACAGATCAAGGAGAAACAACTTGAGGATCCTGGGTCTCCCAGAAGGAGTGAAGGGGGCCGATGCCGCGGCATATGCGGGCACAATGATCGGGACGCTGATGGGTGCGGAGGCCCCCCCCCGGGATTGCTGGAGCTGGATGGGGCGCACCGAGTGCTAGCGAGGAAGCCCAAGGCAAAAGAGCCGCCAAGGGCGATGGTGGTGAGATTTCACCGGTTTACGGACAGAGAGAGGGTCCTGAAATGGGCCAAGAAGGAACGGAGCAGCAAGTGGGACAATGCGGAGATCAGAATATACCCGCACTGGAGCGCGGAGGTCGCTAAGCGGAGAGCGGGTTTCAACCGGGCCAAAGCGGTGCTGCACCGGAAAGGGGTGAAATTTGGAATGCTGCAGCCAGCGCGACTGTGGGTTACACATAATGGCCAACACCACTACTTCGAAACGCCCGAAGAGGCGTGGACCTTTATACTAGCTGAAAAATTGGACTCTAATTGAGGGTTTGTGTGGGAGGGGGTGTTTGAGGGTTGAAGTATGACGGTTGTTGTACATAGGGGGTCAACCACGCGCAGGAAAGGATATATGGGCTGGGGGAGAGGGACATGGCCATGACAGGAGCAGCGCCATGGGGAGCGGGGCAGGCTTTGGGAAGCGCGGGGCTTTTCCCGCACGCGGCAAAAAATAAAAAATAAAAAGGGCGGGAAGGGGACAAAGGAATGTACATTGAATGGGAGAGACCCACACGGGGGGGTTAAAGGGATGACGGGGGAAGCCGGGGTCAGCAGGTGTCAGCTGACTTACGGGAGGGATATGGGGGGAGCAAAAAAGCTAGACGGGGATCTAGCGGGGGGGGGGGGGGGAGGGAGGGGAGAGGAGGGAGGTGGGGAGTGGGGAAAGGGTTGTTGTTGCACTGGTCGAAAGAGAACGGGACACAGAAGAGGTGGCTGGGGGGGGGGGGAGCATGTGTCATTTGAGGCCAAGACTATCGTAGCGGATAATGGAGGGAGATATGTGATGGTGAGTGGTACGTTGCAAGGGACGTGGGTGGTGTTGGTAAATGTATACGCCCCAAACTGGGATGATGCTGGATTCATGAAGCGCATGTTGGGGCGCATACCGGACCTGGAGATAGGAGGACTAATAATGGGAGGGGACTTCAATACAGTGCTGGACTCAGCACTGGACCGCTCCAGATCAAGGACGGGAAAGAGGCTGGCGGCAGCCAAGGTACTTAGGGGGTTTATGGATCAGATGGGGGGAGTAGACCCATGGAGGTTTGCAAGACTGCAGGCCAGGGAATTTTCTTTTTTCTCCCACGTGCATAAGGCTTACTCCCGGATAGATTTCTTTGTTCTGGGCAGGGCGCTCATCCCAAGAGTGGGGGGGACGGAGTATTCGGCCATAGCCGTTTCGGACCATGCCCCGCACTGGGTGGAAATGGAGCTGGGAGAGGAGAGGGACCAACGCCCGCTGTGGCGGCTGGATGTGGGACTGCTGGCAGGTGAGGTGGTGTGTGGGAAGGTGAGGGGGTGTATTGAAAGGTACTTGGAGGCCAACGACAACGGGGAGGTGCGAGTGGGGGTGGTATGGGAGGCGTTGAAGGCGGTGATCAGGGGAGAGCTGATCTCCATCAGGGCTCATAGGGAGAAGATAGAGGGAATGGAAAGGGAGAGGTTAGTGGGGGAGATCTTGCGGCTGGACAGGAGATACGCAGAGGCCCCGGAGGAAAGATTACTTGGGGAAAGGCGACGGCTCCAGACGGAGTTTGACCTGCTGACCACGGGCAAGGCGGAGGCACAGTGGAGGAAGGCGCAAGGGGCGACTTACGAGTACGGGGAGAGGGCTAGTCGGATGCTGGCGCACCAGCTCCGTAAGAGGGCGGCAGCGAGGGAAATAGGGGGAATCAAAGATGGAAGGGGAGCCACGGTTCGAAGTGCAACGAAAATAAATAAGGTATTCAAGGACTTCTATGAAGAGCTGTACAGGTCCCAGCCCCCAGGGGAGGAAGGGGGGATGAGGCGATTCCTGGACCAGTTGGGGTTCCCGAGGGTGGAGGAGCAGGAGGCGGTTGGTTTGGGGGCACCAATTGGGCTGGAGGAGTTGAGTAATGGTTTGGGGAGCATGCAGGCGGGGAAGGCCCCGGGGCCGGACGGGTTCCCGGTGGAATTCTATAGAAAATATGTGGACCTGCTGTTCCCCGCTACTAGTGAGGACATTCAACGAGGCAAGAGAGGAGGGAACCCTGCCCCAGACAATGTCGGAGGCGACAATCTCCCTGATCCTAAAGCGAGACAAGGATCCACTGCAATGTGGATCGTACAGGCCGATTTCGCTCCTCAATGTGGATGCTAAGCTATTGGCGAAGGTACTGGCCACTAGGATTGAGGACTGTGTCCCGGGGGTGATTCACGAGGACCAAACGGGATTTGTAAAGGGCAGGCAGTTAAATACCAATGTGCGGCGGCTCTTAAACGTGATAATGATGACATCGGAGGAGGGAGAGGCAGAGATAGTGGCAGCTATGGACGCGGAAAAAGCCTTTGACCGAGTAGAGTGGGAGTACCTCTGGGAGGTATTGCGCAGGTTTGGGTTCGGGGAAGGGTTTATTAGATGGGTTAAGCTCCTTTACAGCGCCCCGGTGGCGAGCGTAGTGACAAACCGGCGGAGGTCAGAGTACGTTCGGCTGTACCGAGGGACGAGACAGGGGTGCCCCCTGTCCCCCCTGTTGTTTGCATTGGCGATCGAGCCCTTGGCCATATAACTTAGGGAGTCTCAGAAATGGAGTGGGATAGTCCGCGGGGGAGAGGAGCATCGGGTATCGCTATATGCGGATGACCTGCTGCTATACGTGGCGGACCCAATGGAGGGGATGGTGGAGGTCATGCAGACTCTGAAGGAGTTTGGAGAGTTCTCAGGCTACAAGCTTAATGTAGAGAAGAGTGAGCTTTTTGTACTACAGGCAGGGGACCAAGAAAGAGGGATAGGGGACCTGCCGCTGAGGAGGGCGGAGAGCAGCTTTCGGTATCTGGGGATCCAGATAGCCAGAAGTTGGGGGGCCCTACATAAATTGAATTTGACGAGGGTGGTGGAGCAAATGGAGGAGGATTTTAAAAGATGGGACATGCTCCCGCTCTCGTTGGCGGGTAGGGTGCAGTCGGTCAAAATGGTGGTCCTTCCAAGGATTTTGTTCGTGTTTCAGTGCCTCCCCATCGTGATCACCAAGGGCTTTTTCAAGAGAGTAGGTAGGAGTATTATGGGGTATGTGTGGGCAAATAAGACCCCGAGGTTAGGAGAGGGTTCTTGGAATGCAGCAGGGACCGAGGAGGGTTGGCTTTGCCAAACCTAGAGAGTTACTACTGGGCAGCAAATGTGGCGATGATCCGTAAGTGGGTTATGGAGGGAGAGGGGGCGGCATGGAAGAGGATGGAGATGGCGTCCTGCAAGGGAACGAGCCTGGGGGCGTTGGTAACGGCACCGCTGCCGCTCTCGCCGACAAAATACACCACAAGCCCGGTGGTGGCGGCAACATTAAAGATCTGGGGCCAGTGGAGAAGACACAGGGGTGCAATGGGAGCATCGATGTGGTCCCCGATCAGGGGTAACCACCGGTTTGTCCCGGGGAAGATGGACGGGGGGTTCCAAGGCTGGCATCGGGCGGGGATAAGAAGAATGGGGGACCTGTTCATTGACGGGACATTTGCAAGTCTAGGGGCACTGGAGGAGAAATTTGAGTTACCCCCGGGAAATGCATTTAGATATATGCAGGTGAGGGCTTTTGTGAGGCGACAGGTGAGGGAATTTCCGTTGCTCCCGGCACAAGAAGTTCAAGATAGGGTGATCTCGGGGGTTTGGGTCAGGGAGGGCAAGGTGTCGGAAATATACCAGGAGATGAAAGAAGAGGGGGAAGCGCTAGTAGAAGAACTGAAAGGTAAATGGGAGGAGGAGCTGGGGGAGGAGATTGAGGAAGGGCTATGGGCCGACGCCCTGGGTAGGGTTAATACCTCCTCCTCGTGTGCCAGGCTCAGCCTGATACAATTTAAGGTGGTGCACAGAGCGCATCTGACGAGGGCGAGGCTGAGTAGGTTCTTTGGGGTAGAGGACAGATGTGAAAGATGTTCAGGGAGCCCGGCGAACCATGTCCATATGTTTTGGTCATGCCCGGCACTGGAGGGGTTCTGGAGAGGAGTGGCGGGAGCAATATCCCAGGTGGTGAAAGTCCGGGTCAAGCCAAGCTGGGGGCTAGCAATATTTGGAATAGTGGATGAGCCGGGAGTGCAGGAGGCGAAAGAGGCCGGCATTCTGGCCTTTGCATTCCTGTAGCCCGGCGAAGGGTCTTGCTATTGTGGAAGGAGGCGAAGCCCCCCAGCCTGGAGGCCTGGATTAACGACATGGCGGGGTTCATAAAATTGGAGAGAATTAAGTTTGCTTTGAGAGGGTCTGCGCAGGGGTTCTACAGGCGGTGGCAACCGTTCCTAGACTATCTTGCGGAGCGTTAGAAGAAGGTCGATCAGCAGCAGCAGCAACCCTGGGGGGGGGGGGGTGGAGGGAGGGGGGAACGAGAGACTGTTTGAGGGGATGGACGAGCGGGAGATAGCATGGAGGGTGGGGGGAAACGGTACGCGCGGCCAAGAGCCAGTGTATAAAGCTATGTAAATATACCATCTTGCCTTGTATATATCTTGCTCAGGGAGAATTTGCGTTATTTTGTTACGGGGGGGGGGGGGGGGGTTTAATTGTTTGTAAGGGGAAAAAATTGAGTTGTTAAAAAACCTTAATAAAAATATTTTTTTTAAAAATAAAAATAAAGCCTCGATTACTCTCTACTCTCGTCTCGTCGTAATTGATAGTGCATCAGAGAGGGAGAGAGAGAGACGAGGGGAAAGTGAGAGAGAAAGAGGAAGGGATACTGAGAGACGGGGGAGCATGAGAGGAGCGTGTGAGAGAGAAGGAGTGTGTGAAAGAGGAATGTATGTGAGAGAGGGGGTGGTGTGTGGGAGAGGAGAGTGAGAGAGAGGAGTGTGTGGGGGAGAGGGGACAGCATGGGGGAGAAGGCAGTGCGTGAGGGAGCATTTCAAACCTCTCCCATCCTCTGTGCACAGAAACGTTTCTAGACATTAGGCCTTCAGACCCTGCCCCCTCCCCCCTGCCTTCCCCAAGCAGAGGGGGGAGACACCCACCGTGCTGTCAGGGAGGGAGGTCCAGGATTGTGACCCGGCGACAGTGAAGGAACGGCCGATATATTTCCCAGTCAGGATGGTGAGTGTGGGGCTCAGAGGGGAACTTGCAGGTGGTGGAGTTCCCCATGTGTCTGCTGCCCCTTGTCCTTCTAGATGGTAGAGGTGGTGGTTTGGAAGGTGCTGTCGAAGGAGCCTTGGTGAGTCGCTGCGGTGCATCTTGTAGATGGTACACACACTGCTGTCACTGTGCGTCGGTGGTGGAGGGAGTGAATGTTTGTGGGTGGGGTGCCGATCAAAGCGGGGCTGCTTTGTCCTGGATGGTGTCGAGCTTCTCGAGTGTTGTCGGAGCCGCACTCACCCAGGCAAGTGGAGAGTATCCCATCACACTCCTGACTTGTGCCTTGTAGATGGAGATAGGATGTAGGGTCCCAGTTCTCCAGATAATACTGTTGGAAGCAGATCAGGCTTAAGACCAGGAATGGATAGGTTATCTTATCAGGAAAGAGTGGGACAGGCCGGGTTTGTATCCGCTGGAGCTGAGAAGTGTGAGAGGCGAGTTTAGGTTGTGTGGAACGGGGGGGGGGTCGGGTCGCGACGGGGTTCGTGGGTGGTGCGGGGTTTCGTGTGCAGGATTGCAACCACCAGGGGGGACCTAATTCCTGGACCCCGGGCGAGGAAGCCTCTCTCATGGGCAGCTTTTAGATGAAGTAAAGGTCGTGATGGTGGAGCTGGGAGCCGAAGCCCCATGCAGTCGAATGTCCTGAGCTGGTGCGGGGATGCACAGGCGGCGGTGACAGGGCACAAAGGTACCAGCAGGCTCTCAACACGGCCTGAACCAGTCACCCGGCAACGGAGGCAGGGCCTTCAAGCAGGGAGGGCCAGGGTAAACAAATTTCTTGACGATGATTTATGTCGCCCTTATCAGCCGGGGCCAGACACAGAGCACAATAAGGAAAATATTTACAGCCCCACACAAACATCCTTGTGTTCAACATGCAGCTACGCCATGTCAGCAGGCAGCTCAGACTGCTAGCATTCCCTTGACACTGTCTCCATCAAACACTCCCAGGACAGGTACAGAACGGGGTTAGATACAGAGTAAAGCTTCTCTACACTGTCCCCATCAAACACTCCCAGGACAGGTACAGCACGGGGTTAGATACAGAGTAAATCTCCCTCTACACTGTCCACATCAAACACTCCCAGGACAGGTACAGCACGGGGTTAGATACAGAGTAAAGCTCCCTCTACACTGTCCCCATCAAACACTCCCAGGACAGCTACAGCACGGGGGTTAGATACAGTGTAAAGCTTCCCTCTACACTGTCCCCATCAAACACTCCCAGGACAGGTACAGCACGGGGTTAGATACAGAGTAAAGCTCCCTCGACACTGTCCCCATCAAACACTCCCAGGACAGGTACAGCACGGGGTTAGATACAGAGTAAAGCTCCCTCTACACTGTCCCCATCAAACACTCCCAGGACAGGTACAGCACGGGGTTAGATACAGAGTAAAGCTCCCTCTACACTGACCCCATCAAACACTACCAGGACAGGTACAGCACGGGGGTAGATACAGAGTAAAGCTCCCTCGACACTCTCCCCATCAAACAATTCCAGGACAGGTACAGCACGGGGTTAGATACAGAGTAAAGCCCCCTCGACACTGTCCCCATCAAACACTCCCAGGACAGGTACAGCACGGGGTTAGATGCAGAGTAAAGCTCCCTCTACACTGTCCCCATCAAACACTCCCAGGACAGGTACAGCACGGAGTTAGATGCAGAGTAAAGCTCCCTCTAGACTGTCCCCCATCAAACATTCCCAGGACAGGTACAGCATGGGGTTAGATACAGTGTAAAGTTCCCTCTACACTGTCCCCCAGCAAACACTCCTAGGACAGGTACAGCACGGGGTTAGATACAGAGTAAAGCTCCCTCTCCACTGTCCCCATCACACACTCCCAGGACAGGTACAGCACGGGGTTAGATACAGAGTAAAGCTCCCTCTACACTGTCCCCATCAAACACTCCCAGGACAGGTACAGCACGGGGTTAGATACAGAGTAAAGCTCCCTCGACACTGTCCCCATCAAACACTCCCAGGACAGGTACAGCACGGGGTTAGATACAGAGTAAAGCTCCCTCGACACTGTCCCCATCAAACACTCCCAGGACAGGTACAGGACGGGGTTAGATACAGAGTAAAGCTCCCTCTACACTGACCCCATCAAACACTCCCAGGACAGGTACAGCACGGGGGTAGATACAGAGTAAAGCTCCCTCGACACTGTCCCCATCAAACACTCCCAGGACAGGTACAGCACGGGGTTAGATACAGAGTAAAGCTCCCTCTACACTGACCCCATCAAACACTCCCAGGACAGGTACAGCACGGGGGTAGATACAGAGTAAAGCTCCCTCTACACTGTCCCCATCAAACACTTCCAGGACAGGTACAGCACGGGGTTAGATACAGAGTAAAGTCCCCTCGACACTGTCCCCATCAAACACTCCCAGGACAGGTACAGCACGAGGTTAGATGCAGAGTAAAGCTCCCTCTACACTGTCCCCATCAAACACTCCCAGGACAGGTACAGCACGAAGTTAGATGCAGAGTAAAGCTCCCTCTAGACTGTCCCCCATCAAACATTCCCAGGACAGGTACAGCATGGGGTTAGATAGTGTAAAGCTCCCTCTACACTGTCCCCCAGCAAACACTCCCAGGACAGGTACAGCACGGGGTTAGATACAGAGTAAAGCTCCCTCTCCACTGTCCCCATCACACACTCCCAGGACAGGTGCAGTACGGGGTCAGATACCGAGTAAAGCTCCCTCTACACTGTCCCCATCAAACACTCCAAGGACACAGCACGGGGTGAATACAGAGGAAAGCTTCCTCTACACAGCCTATTCAAACACTCCCAGGACAGGTACAGCACGGGGTTAGATACAGAGTAAAGCTCCCTCCACACTGTCCCCATCAAACACTCCCAGGACAGGTACAACACGGGGTTAGATACAGAGTCAAGCTCCCTCCACACTGTCCCCATCAAACACTCCCAGGACAGGTACAGCACGGGGTTAGATACAGAGTAAAGCTCCCTCTACACCGTCCCCATCAAACACTCCCAGTACAGGTACAGCACGGAGTTAGATGCAGAGTAAAGCTCCCTCTAGACTGTCCCACATCAAACATTCCCAGGACAGGTACAGCATGGGGTTAGATACAGTGTAAAGCCCCCTCTGCACGGTCCCCATCAAACACTCCCAGGACAGGTACAGCACGGGGTTAGATACAGTGTAAAGCTCCCTCTACACTGTCCCCCGGCAAACACTCCCAGGACAGGTACAGCACGGGGTTTGATACAGAGTAAAGCTCCCTCTCCACTGTCCCCATCACACACTCCCAGGACAGGTGCAGCACGGGGTCAGATACAGAGTAAAGCTCCCTCTACACTGTCCCCATCAAACACTCCAAGGACACAGCACAGGGTGAATACAGAGGAAAGCTTCCTCTACACAGCCTATTCAAACACTCCCAGGACAGGTGCAGCACGGGGCTAGAGACAGGGAAAACCTCCCTCTACACAGTCCCTACCAAACACTCCCAGGAAAGATACAGCACAGGGTTAGATACGGAGTAAAGCTCCCCCTACACTATCCCCATCAAACACTCCCAGGGCAGGTTCAGCACGGGGTTAGATACAGAGTAAAGCTCCCTCTATACTGTCCCCATCAAACACTCCCAGGACACAGCACGGGGTGAATACAGAGGAAAGCTTCAACTACACAGCCTGTTCAAACACTCCCAGGACAGGTGCAGCACGGGGCTAGATACAGAGTAAAGCTCCCTCTACACTGTCCCTACCAAACACTCCCAGGACAGATACAGCACAGGGTTAGATACAGAGTAAAGCTCCCTCTACACTGTCCCTACCAAACACTCCCAGGACAGGTTCAGCACGGGGTTAGATACAGAGTAAAGCTCCCTCTATACTGTCCCCATCAAACATTCCCAGGACAGGTACAGCAAGGGGTGAGATACAGAGTAAAGCTCCCTCGACACTGTCCCCATCAAACACTCCCTGGACAGGTGCAGCAAGGGGTTATATGCAGAGCAAAGCTCCCTCTACACTGTCCCCATCAAACATTCCCAGGACAGGTAAAGCACGGGGTTAGATACAGAGTAAAGCTCCCTCTACACTGACCCCATCAAACACTCCCAGGACAGGTACAGCACGGGGTTAGATACAGAGTAAAGCTCCCTCTACACTGTCCCCATCAAACACTCCCAGGACACGGACAGCACGGGGTTAGATACAGAGTAAAGCTCCCTCTACACTGTCCCCATCAAACACTCCCAGGATAGGTACAGCACGGGGTTAGATACAGAGTAAAGCTCCCTCTACACTGTCCCCATCAAACACTCCCAGGACAGGTACAGCACGGAGTTAGATGCAGAGTAAAGCTCCCTCTACACTGTGCCGCCTCAAACATTCCCAGGACAGGTACAGCACGGAGTTAGATACAGTGTAAAGCTCCCTCTACACTGTCCCCCAGCAATCACTCCCAGGACAGGTACAGAACGGGGTTAGATACAGAGTAAAGCTCCCTCTACACTGTCCCCCAGCAAACACTCCCAGGACAGGTACAGCACGGGGTTAGATACAGAGTAAAGCTCCCTCTCCACTGTCCCCATCACACACTCCCAGGACAGGTGCAGCACGGGGTCAGATACAGAGTAAAGCTCCCTCTACACTGTCCCCATCAAACACTCCCAGGACACAGCACGGGGTGAATACAGAGGAAAGCTTCCTCTACACAGCCTATTCAAACACTCCCAGGACAGGTACAGCACGGGGCTAGATACAGAGTAAAGCTCCCTCTACACTGTCCCTACCAAACACTCCCAGGACAGATACAGCACAGGGTTAGATACAGAGAAAAGCTCCCCCTACACTACCCTACACTGGGGGCAGCACGGTAGCACAAGTGATTAGCACTGTGGCTTCACAGCGCCAGGGTCCCAGGTTCGATTCCCCGCTGGGTCACTGTCTGTGCGGAGTTTGCACGTTCTCCCCGTGTCCGCGTGGGTTTCCTCCGGGTGCTCCGGTTTCCTCCCACAGTCCAAAGACGTGCAGGTTAGGTGGATTGGCCATGCTAAATTACCCGTAGTGTCCATAAGGGTTGGGAGGGGTTATTGGGTGGAAGTGAGGGATTAATGTGGGTCGGTGCAGACTCGATGGGCCGAATGGCCTCCTTCTGCACTGTATGTTCTATGTAATCTATGTAATCTATCCACATCAAACCCTCCCAGGACAGGTCCAGCACGGGGTTAGATACAGAGTAAAGCTCCCTCTATACTGTCCCCATCAAACATTCCCAGGACTGGTACAGCACGGGGTTAGATACAGAGTAAAGCTCCCTCTACACTGTCCCCATCAAACACTCCCAGGACAGGTACAGCACGGGGTTAGATACAGAGTAAAGCTCCCTCTACACTGTCCCCATCAAACACTCCCAGGACAGGTACAGCACGGGGTTCGATACAGAGTAAAGCTTCCTCTACACTGTCCCCATCAAACACTCCCAAGCCAGGTACAGCACGGTGTTAGATACAGAGTAAAGCTCCCTCGACACTGTCCCCATCAAACACTCCCAGGACAGGTACAGCACGCGGTTAGATACAGAGTAAAGCTCCCTCTACACTGTCCCCATCAAACACTCCCAGGACAGGTACAGCACGGGGTTAGATACAGAGTAAAGCTTCCTCTACACTGTCCCCATCAAACACTCCCAGGACAGGTACAGCACGGGGTTAGATACAGAGTAAAGCTCCCTCTACACTGTCCCCATCAAACACTCCCAGGACAGGTACAGCACGGGGTTAGATACAGAGTAAAGCTTCCTCTACACTGTCCCCATCAAACACTCCCAGGACAGGTACAGCACGGGGTTAGATACAGAGTAAAGCTCCCTCTACACTGTCCCCATCAAACACTCCCAGGACAGGTACAGCACGGGGTTAGATACAGAGTAAAGCTTCCTCTACACTATCCCCATCAAACACTCCCAGGACAGGTACAGCACGGGGTTAGATACAGAGTAAAGCTCCCTCTGCACTGTCCCCGTCACACACTCCCAGGACAGGTACAGCACAGGGTTAGATACAGAGTAAAGCTTCCTCTACACTGTCCCCATCAAACACTCCCAGGACAGGTACAGCACGGGGTTAGATACAGAGTAAAGCTCCCTCTACACTGTCCCCATCAAACACTCCCAGGACAGGTACAGCACGGGGTTAGATACAGAGTAAAGCTCCCTCTACACTGTCCCCATCAAACACTCCCAGGACAGGGAGAGCACGGGGTTAGATACAGAGTAAAGCTCCCTCTACACTGTCCCCATCAAACACTCCCAGGACAGGTACAGCACGGGGTTAGATACAGAGTAAAGCTCCCTCTACACTGTCCCCATCAAACACTCCCAGGACAGGTACAGCACAGAGTTAGATACAGAGTAAAGCTCCCTCTACACTGTCCCCATCAAACACTCCCAGAACAGGTACAGCACGGGGTTAGATGTCAAAGGTGAAATATCCACTGACCTCCCCAAACGAATGCTCGATCCGAGAGAGGAGACCTTTTGCCTGCTCTCTCCCTTGAGATGGTTATTTTAGCTCTGCCTGCCTGCCCTGAATATTGTTTGAAGTCACAGGAACTCTCTCGGAACAGCTTGTTTCTTTTCTTGGCATAAACAACAAGCTGGAGCCTGTTTGGGTCAGGCTGATTGAAGCTTAAAGAGGGCTGCTGGTCGCAGCTGAACACACAGACCCAGCGCTTGTGCCAGCTGGAGGAGCTTTCGGGGGTGGGGTGGGGGGGAAGCGGCATGGTGGCCAAGGAACCTCTCCGCCTCCCTCCACCACTTCTCCCCCCCTCTCAATGGGCACGTCGGTTGTCACGGCAACCGGTTTCCCTGGATTCAGAGGGCCCCTTGGTATGGCTCACCCAAGCCGGGAGGGAGAGGGGGCAGAGAGAAAGAGAGAGAGAGGCACATGTTGGGGAGGGGGGAACGAGAGGGAGAGATAGGGAGAGAGGGGGGGGTGGGGGCGAGAGAGGCAGGTGGGTGGTGAGGGTGAGAGAGAGAGAGATGGAGGGGGAGAGGGGAGAGAGAGAGGAGATCAAATGACAAATGACAAATGAAAATCGCTTATTGTCATAAGCAGGCTTCAATGAAGTTACTGTGAGAAGCCCCTAGTCGCCACATTCCGGCGTCTGTTCGGGGAGGCCGCTACGGGAATTGAACCCGCGTTGCTGGTCTTGCTCTGCATTGCAAGCCGGCTGTTTAGCCCACTGCGCTAAACCAGCCCAAACATGGGTAGAAAGAGAAGGGGAAGGAGAGTGAGGCATAAATGGGAAGAGAGAGAGATAGAGAGAGAGTGAGAGAGACACACATGGGGAGAGCGGGGGGAGGAAGAGCGAGGAACAGAGAGACCTACGTGGGGAGAGGAGAGGGGCTGACAGCTGTGGAGGGAGAGGGAAAGACACACCTGAGGAGAGTGGGGGGAGAGAGAGAGAGAGACGTAGGGCGGGATTCTCCCATCCCGCAGCAGAGTGTCCACACCATCGTAAACGCCGCTCCCACGACTAATTCTGGCCCCTCCAGGGGGCCAGGACGCCGCTGGAGCGGTCCGTGCCGCTCCAGCGGCCGATCCCGGCGCGAACTGTGCTCCGCGGCATCCGTGCATGGGGCAGTGGCACCGGCGGCAACGAGGACATGCGCAGTAGCCTCAGACAACGCAACATGGCGCAGGGCTACAGGGGCCGGCGCGTAGGAAAGGCGACCCCCAGCCACAGAGGCCGGCTCGCCGACCGGTGGGCCCCGATCGCGGGCCAGGCCACATCGGAGGTGTTCCCCCCCCCCCCCCGGGATCGGACCCCTTCCCTCCCCAAAGGCTGCCACCCGACCCTCACCCGCCGTCGGGGCGGCCTGGTGCGATCCGCGCGGCCCACCGGCAATTCTCCAACTCGGCGCGGGGTCGGAGAATCCCGCTGAAAGTGAGAGATAAAAATAGGGGGGCAGGGAGGATGAGAGAGAGGGAGAGGGAGAGAGAGACAGGTACATACAGGGACAGGGAGCGAGAAAGAAACACATGGAGGGAACGAGAAATGGGGAGAGGCACATGCAGAATAGAGAGGAAGGAAAAGACAGAGTGAGAGGCAGAGAGCGATAGATAGGAGAAAGTTAAGGAGACTGAGAGCGAGAGGCAGAGATTGAAGAGAGAGAGAAAGGGATGGGGAGTGAGTGTGTGAGAGAGAGAAACCGGAACAGAGAAAGGGGAGAGAGAGAGAGGTAGCAAGAGAGAGGGAGAGAGAAAGAAAAAGGTAGGGAGAGCGAGGGGAAACCAGGGAAAGATGGGGAAGTGGGATGAAGGGGAAATGGAGAGAGATGGGGAATGAGAGTGACAGGGTGCGAGAGAGAGAGATGCGGAGAAAGACTCGGAGAGAGAGATGGGGGGGGAAAGATTCAGAAAGAGAGAGAGATGGGGGAGAAAGATTCAAGAAGCGTCAGAGAGAGACAGATGGGGAGAAAGATTCAGAGAGAGAGAGAGATGGGAAGAAAGATTCAAGAAGCGTCAGAGAGAGACAGATGGGGAGAAAGATTCAGAGAGAGAGAGAGATGGGAAGAAAGATTCAAGAAGCGTCAGAGAGAGACAGATGGGGTGAAAGATTCAGAGAGAGAGAGAGATGGGAAGAAAGATTCAAGAAGAGAGAGAGAGATGCCATCTCCCCATGGCCTCTCTTGTCCATCAGGCCCACCTCCCCTTCCCTCAGTCCAGAAGACCACAAGAACCAGTAGTGGGGCTGCAGGCCATTCGGCCCCTCGAGCCTCGCAGCTGATCTGATCGAACGAGGCCTCAACCCCACTCTGCTGCCTGTCCTCCCCCCACCCATCCCTCAACCCACCCTCATCCCCATGAACCCCCGGCTCCCCCGCCGATCAGAACCCTCTCTAACTCGGGCCTTGAATATATTTGGTGGCCCGCAGCCTCCGCTGCTTCTCTGGGGGAGAGGATTCCACAGACTGGCCTCCCTCTGAGAGAAGAAATTCCTCCTCATCCCCGTCTACAATGGGAGACCCCCCTCATTTTCGCCCCAGTTCTCGATCCCGCCCCCCCCCACGAGGGGGGGAAACATCCTCCCAGCATCCACCCCGTCAAACGCCCCCCCCCCCCTCAGAATCTGATCTGTTTCAATAAGATCTCCTCTGGTTCTTTCTAAACTCCAATGGGTACCGGCCCCGTCCGGCTCAACCTTTCCTCATCGGACAAACCCCCTTCATCTCGGGAATCGGCCCAGTGAACCTTCTCTGAACGGCCTCCGATGCCGGTACGTCCCTCCTCGGGCAAGGTGACCAGAACTGTGCCCAGTGCCCCGGGTGAGACCTCACCAAGGCCCCGTGCTGTTGGAGCCACACCCCAACAACTTTCATACCGGGTAGGAGGCTACCATTGGCACTGGCATCGGGACCCACAAATCTGCAGAGGCAAGTAGGCCAAAGGAGAGGCCTGCAGGTTCGTGCACTTCCAGCGCGGAAAGAGGTCACCCGGCCCATCGTGTCTGTGCCGGCCATCTATAGCCCCTATCTATCTATTCACCTAGTCCCCGTGGTGCCCACCGGGTACCGGTGATGCCGGTAAAGGCAACCCTCTCGAAGGGTGTCCGGTCGCGACCAGGTAGGTGTCATAATATGCACCCATGCACATCATGAGGTAAAAGCAGGCAGTGACAGACACCCAGGTGAGCCAATCAACATACAGAACAGAACACAACCAATCACAAGTCAGAACAGCCGAGGGGGGCTTCCAACTATAAAACACACGAGGCATCAGCACTCCGCCTCTTTCCACTGGTGACAGCTGTAGTGACAGTCAGGGTGTACAAATCAGTCAGCACCTTCTACACGTGGCTCAGAGCTAGCCTGGTCTAGATAGTTAATGTTAGTTTACTTAGAGTAGTAGAGAGTCAACCCACAGGCAGCTGTGTGCTTCGTTACTGGAGTTCAATAAACCTTATTGAACCAACGCCTACGTTTGGTGTCTGCTCCATCGTTTAACTGCATCGTGTTGCAGTCCGTGTTACCCCAGGGTGAACAACAGGACCATAGGGTTTGTTTTCAAACAACAATCACAGACTGATTTGCTGATTTAATTAAATGTGCCCCCAGCTGCCGTGGGTGGGATTTGAACCCAGGTCCGCCAGGAGTGCCAAGCCTCGGCTGCGCCGCGGGGATGATTGGCAGACACAGGCTGGCCTGTTTACCTCCTAATCCGGCCTGTATTCCGCATACCAGAGTTAATTACGGGATATCAGCTCTCTCTCCCTGACAGCTGAAGAGCTGTGGAGACCTGACCAGCTTGCGAAGGACAGCCTCACCGATGCTCGGGATTTTCTCTCTCTCTCTCTCTCTGTGTACAAACTCCACACGGACAGTGAGCCAGGGCCGGGATCGAACCTGGGACCTCGGCTCCGTGAGGCAGCAGGGCTCACCCACTGCGCCGCCGTGCTGCCCTCGTCCCATCTCCAACTCCCTCCCTCTCGTTCTGACTTTCTCATTCCATGCGTCTCTCACAAGACATAGGAGCAGAATTAGGCCACTCGGCCCATCGAGTCTGCTCCGCCATTCAATCATGGCTGATAGTTTCTCATCTCCATTCTCCTGCCTTCTCCCCATAACCCCTGATCCCCTTATTAATCAAGAACCTATCTATCTCTGTCTTAAAGACACTCCGTGACTTGGCCTCCACAACCTTCTGCGGCAAAGAGTTCCACAGATTCACCACCCTCTGGCTGGAGAAATTCCTCCTCATCTCTGTTTTAAAGGATCGTCCCTTTAGTCTGAGATTGTGTCCTCTGGTTGTAGTTTTTCCTGCAAGGGGAAACATCCTCTCCACGTCCACTCTATCCAGGCCTCGCAGGGTCCTGTAAGTTTCAATAAGATCCCTTCTCATCCTTCTAAACTCCAACGAGTACAGACCCAGAGTCCTCAACCGTTCCTCATATGAGGGCGTGGGGAGGGCCAAACCCCATACCCTGTCTCTCCCTCTCTCTCGCACAGCTCCCCTCTTTCCCGTTCTGCAAACATACGAATTAGGAGCAAGCGAGTGAGCCCCTCGAGCCCGCTCCGCAATTCATAGTGACCCTTAGCGTGCAGAAGGAGGCTATTCGGCCCATCAAGTCTGCCCCGACCCTCTGAAAGAGCACCCGAGCTAGGCCCACTCCCCCATCATATCTCCATACCCACACCTCAGCCATACCTCTTTGGACACCAAGGGGCAATTTAGCGTGGCCAATCCACCGGGCCTGCACATCTTTGGAATGTAACCTTTCACCCCTCCCCTTGTTGATCAAGAATCTGCCTTAAAAACATTCAAAGGCTCTGCCTCCACTGCCACTTGAGGAAGAGAATTCCAAAGACTGTCCCTCTCACCATCCTTCTCTCTCCCTCTTTCCCATGCCCACTTGACACCAAACCCCACCCTCCCCAAGCCTCCATTCGAGCACAAGGGAGCATAGAACCAACACACACAACGCAGCAGGAGAACATTCAGCCCATCATGTCTGTTCCAGCTCCCTGAGGGAGCAATCCAGTTAGTCCAACCCCCCCCCCCCCCCCCCCCCCCCCCCCCACCAATGACGATCGATGACAGTTGTCAGGGTCATCATTACCGGGATTAGCGCCATATGGGATAACATCCCCCTTTTAAGAGAAGGGAAAATCTGTCGTCCTTACACAGTCTGGCCTACACGTGATTCTGGACCAAGTCTGGTCAACCTTTCTGAGGCAAGGGGATCAAGACTGCACGCAATTACACCAGTTGCGGCCTAACCAAGCCCCTTGAGCCTGCTCCCCAAGTCAATCCGATCGGGGCTGATCTTCCGCCTCAACTTTCCCCAGTTGCTCCACGTATTCCATGATCCCCTCAAGGTCATACCCAAAGTCTAATGCAGCCTTAAGCATGTTCGACGAGGGTGCATCCCACAAGCCTCTGGGATAGAGAAATCCAAAGATTCACAACACTACGAGGGAAGAGATTTCTCCTCAGCTCAGTCCCAAAATGCCCCCCCCCCCCCCACCCATCGTAAGACTGTGCACACCAGCCTTCCCCCTCCCCCATGTGTTTTAGATTCCCTGAACAGCAAAAATAAGGGGCGGGATTCTCCGACCCCCCCCGCCGACTCGGAGAAACCCGGAGGGTGGCATGAATCCCGCCACACCGCTCCAACGCCGGCTGCCGTATTCTCCGGCGGCACTTTTTGGGAGGGGGACGGGGATCACGCCACACCGGAGCCGGCTATTCCCCGGGCCCCGATGGGCCGAATGGCCGTCCATTTTTCGGCCAGTCCCGCCAGCGTGAAACGGACATGGTCCCACACGGTGGGACCTGGCTGGCAGGCCGGCTGGTGCGGTCCTCGGGGAGGGGGGGGGCGCGGAGGGATCCGGCCCTGGGGGTGCCTCCATGGTGGCCTGGCCTGCGATTGGGACCCACCAATCTGCGGCCGGGCCTGTGCCATGGGGGCACTCCTTCCTTCCAAGCCAGCCTCTGTAGGGCTTGGACGAGGGAAATGGAGAGCCTATTGTAGGATCGGCCCAGGTAAGGAACAGAAGAAACCAGGAGCAGGAGTAGGACATTCGGCCACTCGAGCCCACTCCGCCATTCAATGACAATCAGGGCTGATCCCATCTCGGCCTTAACGCCGCCTTCCGAAACCCCCCATCCTGCTATTAGTTACAAACCCTCAGTGGAATTCTCCGGCAATAGGATCCTCCGGTGCGCTGGCGGCGCGCACTTTCCCAAGGGGTTCCCGACAGTGTGGGGTGACCATAATGGGAAACCCCATTGGCCAGCTGCGGGAAGGGAGAATCATGCCCCCTATCTTTCTCCTCCTTAAATTGCTTCATGTCCACCTCACTGTGGGGTAGAGAATTCAACAGATTCCCGGCCCTTTGAGTGAAGCCATTCCTCCTCATTTCTGTTTTAAATCTGCCCCCCCTTAGCCTGAAATGATGTCCTCTTATTCTAGAATGTTCTACAAGGGAGACACCCTATGTCGACCCCGTCAATGCTCTTTAGCATCTTATAGACCTCAGTGTGATCTCCTCCCATTCTTCTAAACTCCAGCGAGTATAGGCCTAAACTGCTCAATTTTTCTTCATAAGACAAGTCCTTCACCCCTGGACTCAACCTAGTGAACCTTCTCTGAGCCGTTTCTAATGCATTTACATCCTTCCTCAAGTAAATGGAACAAAACTGAGCACAATGCTCCAGGTACCGTCTCATCAATGCCCGATAGAGTTTCAAAAGCCACTCTATTCCATTAGCAATCAATGCCAAAATACCACTGGCTTTCACTTTCTGTTTCCAAAAGGATCCCAGAATTGACACATCACGCGAGGAGGACGTTTTCCCCATTGCATCCGCCCCGGCTTCCTGAAGCAGCAACGCAGCTAAGTGCCACACCCTGTAACCACAGCACAGTTATCGGTGTAACAGGCTGGAGAAGGGGCTGAATGGGCCTCCTCCTGTTCCTGTGTAACAGGCTGGAGAAGGGGCTGAATGGGCCTCCTCATGTTCCCGTGTAACAGGCTGGAGAAAGGGCTGAATGGGCCTCCCCCTGTTCCTGTGTAACAGGCTGGAGAAGGGGCTGAATGGGCCTCCTCCTGTTCCTGTGTAACAGACTGGAGAAGGGGCTGAATGGGCCACCTCATGTTCCTGTGTATCAGGCTGGAGAAGGGGCTGAATGGGCCTCCTCCTGTTCTGTGTAACAGGTTGGAGAAGGGGCTGAATGGGCCTCCTCCTGTTCCAGTTTAACAGGCTGGAGAATGGGCTGAATGGGCCTCCTCCTGTTCCTGTGTAACAGACTGGAGAAGGGGCTGAATGGGCCTCCTCCTGTTCCTGTGTAACAGGCTGGAGAAGGGGCTGAATGGGCCTCCTCCTGTTCCCTGTGCGACGGCCTGCTTGATTGTGGGAGGGCGCACCGATCGAAATGTTGCGCCAGATGACACGGTGGGCGCGCGCCCACCCACTCAAGAAACTTTATGAACTCTGTCCGAAAGCGAGGTGCATTATGGGTTGGAGTGAGAAATAGGCCTCACGGTCCTTTGGATATATAAAAGTACAGCTTTGGGGGTACAATTCAGTACAATTGGCAGCGGAGGTTAACACAGCCTTTATATCGTCCAAAAATACAAAAAGTCGGGCTGCGTTTCTGTTGGGGCGCTATTGAAAACAGAGAAGTTATGTCGAACATTGTGTGGCGGGGAATCAGTTAGACCACAGCCTACACGATGCTCAGTTCTGCTCTCAGATTACAGCAGCAAGGAAGTGGAAAAAAGCGTTGGGTCGGTGACAAGTCATTCAAATTATTACAGAACCAAAAGGTTTCTTTTGTTTTTTTAAATAATTTTTATTAAAGGTTTTCATAAAATATCAATAACAAAATAAGAAAAAAGAACCCAACAGGGTTAAGTACAAAACACAATCTAAAAAAAACAACCCCCCAAACCCCTCCCCCCATACATAAATAATAAATTAACATTAACACCCTGACTTAACACAAGAGGTGTATACACCCCCTCAGACCCTCCAGTGTAAATAACATAAACAAACATAAAGTAAACCCCACCCCGAGCTGCTGCTGCCATTGACCAATGTCTATCGTTCTGCCAGAAAGTCTAAGAACGGTTGCCACCGCCTAAAGAACCCTTGTCCCGACCCTCTCAAGGCGAATTTCACCCTCTCCAATTTAATGAACCCTGCCAAATCGCTGATCCAGGATTCCACGCTTGGGGGCCTCGCATCCTTCCACTGAAGGAGAATCCTTCGCCGGGCTACCAGGGACGCAAAGGACAGAATTCCGGCCTCTTTCGCCTCCTGCACTCCCGGCTCCTCTGCCACCCCAAATATTGCGAGCCCCCAGCCCGGTTTGACCCTGGATCCTACCACCCTCGACACCGTCCTCGCTAAGCCCTTCCAAAATTCCTCCAGCGCTGGGCATGCCCAGAACATATGGGTGAGATTTGCTGGGCTCCCTGAGCACCTAACACACCTGTCCTCACCCCCCAAAGAACCTGCTCGTCCTTGTCCCGGTCACGTGTGCCCTGTGCAGCACCTTAAACTGGATGAGGCTGAGCCTCGCACATGAAGAGGAAGAGTTCACCCTCCCCAGGGCATCTGCCCACGTCCCTTCCCCAATTTCCTCTCCCAACTCCTCCTCCCACTTACCTTTCAACTCCACCACCGAGGCCTCCTCCTCCTCCTGCATCACCTGGTAAGTTTCCGAGATCCTCCCCACTCCCACCCACCCCCCCGAGAGCACCCTGTCCTGTACTGTGGGTGGCAGTAGCCGCGGGAATGGAACCAAAAGGTTTCTAACTGTCAGGAAAGGTCCACAGTCCAGGGATTCCTCTGTTGGGAAATTTGATGGGAATAACTGACGTAGATCTCTCAGGATCAGGGGGTTTGAGGGGGAGGGGACATAGAACATAGAACATAGAACGATACAGCGCAGTACAGGCCCATCGGCCCACGATGTTGCACCGAAACAAAAGCAATCTAACCTACAATATGCCATTATCATCCATATGTTTATCCAATAAACTTTTAAATGCCCTCAATGTTGGCGAGTTCACTACTGTTGCAGGTAGGGCATTCCACGGCCTCACCACTCTTTGCGTAAAGAACCTACCTCTGACCTCTGTCCTATATCTATTACCCCTCAGTTTAAAGTTATGTCCCCTCGTGCCAGCCATTTCCATCCGCGGGAGAAGGCTCTCACTGTCCACCCTATCCAACCCTCTGATCATTTTGTATGCCTCTATTAAGTCTCCTCTTAACCTTCTTCTCTCTAACGAAAACAACCTCAAGTCCATCAGCCTTTCCTCATAAGATTTTCCCTCCATACCAGGCAATATCCTGGTAAATCTCCTCTGCACCCGCTCCAAAGCCTCCACGTCCTTCCTATAATGCGGTGACCAGAACTGTACGCAATACTCCAAATGCGGCCGTACCAGAGTTCTGTACAGCTGCAACATGACCTCATGACTCCGGAACTCAATCCCTCTACCAATAAAGGCCAACACTCCATAGGCCTTCTTCACAACCCTATCAACCTGGGTGGCAACTTTCAGGGATCTATGTACGTGCACACCTAGATCCCTCTGCTCATCCACACTTCCAAGAATTTTACCATTGGCCAAATATTCCGCATTCCTGTTATTCCTTCCAAAGTGAATCACCTCACACTTCTCTACATTAAACTCCATTTGCCACCTCTCAGCCCAGCTCTGCAGCTTATCTATGTCCCTCTGTAACCTGCTACATCCTTCCGCACTGTCGACAACACCACCGACTTTAGTGTTGTCTGCAAATTTACTCACCCACCCTTCTGCTCTAGGTCATTGATAAAAATGATAAACAGCAACAGCCCCAGAACAGATCCTTGTGGTAGACCACTTGTAACTGAACTCCATTCTGAACATTTCCCATCAAGCACCACCCTCTGTCTTCTTTCAGCTAGCCAATTTCTGATCCACATCTCTAAATCACCCTCAATCCCCAGCCTCCGTATTTTCTGCAATAGCCTACCGTGGGGAACCTTATCAAACGCTTTACTGAAATCCATATACACCACATCAACTGCTCTACCCTCGTCTACCTGTTCAGTCACCTTCTCAAAGAACTCGATAAGGTTTGTGAGGCATGACCTGCCCTTCATGAAGCCATGCTGACTATCCCTGATCATATTATTCCTATCTAGATGATTATAAATCTTGTCTCTTATAATCCCCTCCAAGACTTTACCCACAACAGACGTGAGGCTCACCGGTCTATAGTTGCCGGGGTTGTCTCTACTCCCCTTTTTGAACAAAGGGACCACATTTGCTATCCTCCAGTCCTCTGGCACTATTCCTGTAGCCAATGATGACATATAAATCAAAGCCAAAGGTCCAGCAATCTCTTCCCTGGCTTCCCAGAGAATCCTAGGATAAATCCCATCAGGCCCCGGGGACTTATCTATTTTCAGCCTGTCCAGAATTGCCAACACCTCTTCCCTGCGTACCTCAATGCCATCTATTCTAATAGCCTGGGTCTCAGCATTCTCCTCCACAACATTCTCTTTTTCCTGAGTGAATACTGACAAAAAATATTCATTTAGTATCTCGCCTATCTCTTCAGACTCCACACACAATTTCCCATCCCTATCCTTGACTGGTCCTACTCTTACCCTAGTCATTCTTTTATTCCTGACATACCTATAGAAAGCTTTTGGGTTTTCCTTGATCCTACCTCCCAAATACTTCTCATGTCCCCTCCTTGCTCGTCTAAGCTCTCTCTTTAGATCCTTCCTCGTTACCTTGTAACTATCCATCGCCCCAACTGAAACTTCACACCTCATCTTCACGTAGGCCTCCTTCTTCCTCTTAACAAGAGATTCCACTTCTTTGGTAAACCACGGTTCCCTCGCTCGACGCCTTCCTCCCTGCCTGACCGGTACATACTTATCAAGAACACGCAGTAGCTGTTCCTTGAACAAGCTCCACTTATCCAGTGTGCCCAACACTTGCAGCCTACTTCTCCAACCTATCCTCCCCAAGTCATGTCTAATGGCATCATAATTGCCCTTCCCCCAGCTATAACTCTTACCCTGCGGTGTATACTTCTCCCTTTCCATCACTAACGTAAACGTCACCGAATTGTGGTCACTGTCCCCAAAGTGCTCTCCTACCTCCAAATCCAACACCTGGCCTGGTTCATTACCCAAAACCAAATCCAAAGTGGCCTCGCCTCTTGTTGGCCTGTCAACATATTGTGTCAGGAAACCCTCCTGCACACATTGTACAAAAAACGACCCATCTAATGTACTCGAAATATATCTTTTCCAGTCAATATTTGGAAAGTTAAAGTCTCCCATAATAACTACCCTGTTACTTCCGCTCTTATCCAGAATCATCTTCGCCATCCTTTCCTCTACATCCCTAGAACTATTTGGAGGCCTATAGAAAACTCCCAACAGGGTGACCTCTCCTTTCCTGTTTCTAACCTCAGCCCATACTACCTCGGACGAAGAGTCCCCATCTAGCATCCTCTCCGCCACCGTAATACTGTTCTTGACTAGCAGCGCCACACCTCCCCCTCTTTTGCCTCCTTCTCGGAGCTTACTAAAACACCTAAACCCCGGAACCTGCAACATCCATTCCTGTCCCTGCTCTATCCATGTCTCCGAAATGGCCACAACATCGAAGTCCCAGGTCCCAACCCAAGCTGCCAGTTCCCCTACCTTATTTTGTATACTCCTGGCATTGAAGTAGACACACTTCAAACCACCTACCTGAACACTGGCCCCCTCCTGCGACGTCAAATCTGTGCTCCTGACCTCTGTACTCTCGATCTCCCGTACCCTAAAACTACAATCCAGGTTCCCATGCCCCTGCTGCATTAGTTTAAACCCCCCCAAAGAGCACTAACAAATCTCCCCCCCCAGGATATTTGTGCCCCTCAGGTTCAGATGTAGACCATCCTGTCTGTAGAGGTCCCACCTTCCCCAGAAAGAGCCCCAGTTATCCAGAAATCTGAATCCCTCCCGCCTGCACCATCCCTGTAGCCACGTGTTTAATTGCTCTCTCTCCCTATTCCTCATCTCATTATCACGTGGCACGGGCAACAACCCAGAGATAACGTGATGAGGCAACGCGCAGGTGCCTCTGCTTGAGCTGGGGGAGCGGGATTCCTTCGGTTCCTGATAACTGGGCGGCACGATAGCACACACAGTTGCTTCACAGCTCCAGGTTCGATTCCGGCTTGGGTCACTGTCTGTGCGGAGTCTGCACATCCTCCCCGTGTGTGCGTGGGTTTCCTCCGGCTGCTCCGGTTTCCTCCCACTGTCCAAAGATGTGCAGGTTAGGTGGATTGGCCGTGATAAATTGCCCTTAGTGACCAAAAAGGTTAAATGGGGTTACTGGGTTACCGGGATAGGGTGCAGGTGTGGGCTTGAGTAGGGTCCGCATTCCAAAGGCCGGTGCAGAATCGATGGGCCGAATGGCCTCCTTCTGCACTGTAAATTCTATGTTTCTATAACAACCCCCGCATGGAGGAATGGATGCCCACTGTTAAGACAGGAACAGGAGGCCCATTCAGCCCCTTCTCCATCCTGTTACACTGGAACAGGAGGAGGCCCATTCAGCCCCTTCTCCAGCCTGTTACACAGGAACAGGAGGGGGCCCATTCAGCCCCTTCTCCAGCGTGTTACACAGAGAACAGGAGGAGGCCCATTCAGCCCTTTCTCCAGCCTGTTACTTGGGAACAGGAGGAGGCCCATTCAGCCCCTTCTCCAGCGTGTTACACAGGGAACAGGAGGAGGCCCATTCAGCCCCTTCTCCAGCCTGTGACACAAGAATAGGAGGAGCCCATTCAGCCCTTCTCCAGCCTGTTACACAGGAACAGGAGGAGGCCCATTCAGCCCCTTCTCCAGCCTGTTACACTGGAACAGGAGGAGGCCCATTCAGCCCTTTCTCCAGCCTGTTACTTGGGAACAGGAGGAGGCCCATTCAGCCCCTTCTCCAGCCTGTTACACAGGAACAGGAGGAGGCCCATTCAGCCCCTTCTCCAGCCTGTTACACAGGAACAGGAGGCCCATTCAGCCCCTTCTCCAGCCTGTTACACAGGAACAGGAGGAGGCCCATTCAGCCCCTTCTCCAGCCTGTTACACAAGAGGAGGCCCATTCAGCCCCTTCTCCAGCCTGTTACTTGGGAACAGGAGGAGGCCCATTCAGCCCCTTCTCCAGCCTGTTACACAGGAGGAGGCCCATTCAGCCCTTTCTCCAGCCTGTTACTTGGGAACAGGAGGAGGCCCATTCAGCCCCTTCTCCAGCCTGTTACACAGGAACAGGAGGAGGCCCATTCAGCCCCTTCTCCAGCCTGTTACACAGGAACAGGAGGCCCATTCAGCCCCTTCTCCAGCCTGTTACACAGGAACAGGAGGAGACCCATTCAGCCCCTTCTCCAGCCTGTGACACAAGAATAGGAGGAGCCCATTCAGCCCTTCTCCAGCCTGTTACACAGGAACAGGAGGAGGCCCATTCAGCCCCTTCTCCAGCCTGTTACACTGGAACAGGAGGAGGCCCATTCAGCCCTTTCTCCAGCCTGTTACTTGGGAACAGGAGGAGGCCCATTCAGCCCCTTCTCCAGCCTGTTACACAGGAACAGGAGGAGGCCCATTCAGCCCCTTCTCCAGCCTGTTACACAGGAACAGGAGGAGGCCCATTCAGCCCCTTCTCCAGCCTGTTACACAGGAACAGGAGGAGGCCCATTCAGCCCCTTCTCCAGCCTGTTACACAGGAACAGGAGGAGGCCCATTCAGCCCCTTCTCCAGCCTGTTACACAGGAACAGGAGGAGCCCCATTCAGCCCCTTCTCCAGCCTGTTACACAGGAACAGGAGGAGGCCCATTCAGCCCCTTCTCCAGCCTGTTACACAGGAATGGAAGGAGGCCCATTCAGCCCCTTCTCCAGCCTGTTGCACAGGAGGAGGCCCATTCAGCCCCTTCTCACAGCTAGGGTGGACTTAGCCATCTGAAAAAGTGCTCGCCGGGCTTGCTGCCATTCTCAAAGGTCAGCCCCGCCTTTCCGTCAAGTCGCTTCAGTGGATCGGGGTCCATGTGAGGCCTGGCATGTGCCATCAAGACGAACGCAGCTGGAGAGCGGACAGTTCGCTTGGGGCGTGTCCAGGAGGAGAGGGCTCCAGGGGGCAGGTGGGAAAGAGACATTTCTAAAAACGGGGCAAGGCCACACGAGTTTGCATTGGGCGGGGGGGGGGGGGGGGGCTCCGATCGGGCCGGCATCTTGCTCCCCGGGCCTATTTTCTCCCGCGCCGGCCCCTGAACTCCCGCGCCACGTTGAGGGAGGCCACCGCGCACGCGCGGATCCCGCGGCTCACAGTTCGCCCCGGGATGGGAGGCTGTGGAGCGGCGTGAACCGTAGGGGCCAGAATCGGTACTCCCAGCGGCCCGTTCACGCCGGCGTGAAACGCGATGGCGTGGGCAGTCTGCCGCCGAATGGGAGAATCCCACCCAGGGAGAGACTGAGGGAGAAACAAAGAGAGACTGAGAGAGCGAGAGACAGGCAGAGCGAGGGAGAGAGACAGAGAGCGAGAGGGAGAGAAAAAAAACACACAGGGAGATGGGAAATTAGACACTGGCTCCGCCTGCTCCAGTCCAGCTCAAACCAGCTCCAGCCACGCCACACACACACACAAAAGAGCAAGCTGTTTTTGAGGTGGCGATGGGGGGGTTGGGGAGGGGAGGGGGTTTGCTGCGGGGGGGGAACTGGGACGCCAGCCAATCACCATAGCAGTTACGTAACAGGCCCAGTCAAAGCAGCCGAGGTTTGGGGAAGGAGGGGCTGCACCTTCGCCTGTGCAAACAGAAAAATATCCGAAACGTAACCAGGAAAGCACCAGAGTCTGAAAGGATTTATTTTCTCTCCCTCTCTCCCGATTGTCCCTTGCCTGTGCACAACTCCAACCCCCCCCCCCCCCCCCCTCCCGCCCCACCCCGCCCCGCCACCGTCAATCGAGAGGGCGATTTGATCCATCGAGGGGTCAGTCGCGGTCTTACGTGACCCCGTCTGCTTTTTAGTCAGCGCATTAGGGGGGGCGGGAGTAGGGGTGGGAGCGATCGACCAGGAGGCCTTTTAGGTTTTACCTTAAAATAATAGATTCTAAGATAAAATGGCACGGTAGCACAGTGGCTTCACAGCTCCAGGGAGCCGGGTTCGATTCCCGGCTTGGGTCGCTGTCTGTGCGGAGTCTGCACATCCTCCCCGTGTGTGCGTGGGTTTCCTCCGGCTGCTCCGGTTTCCTCCCACAGTCCAAAGATGTGCAGGTTAGGTGGACTGGCCGTGATGAAGTGACCAAAAAAATTAGATGGGGTGACTGTGTTACGGGGATAGGGTGGAGGTGTGGGCTTGGGTGGGGCGCTCTTTCCAAGGGCCGGTGCAGACTCGATGGGCCGAATCACCTTCTGCACTGTAAATTCTATGAATTCTATAATATAATAATAATCTTTATTGTCACAAGCGGGCTGACATTAACACTGCAATGAAGTTACTGTGAAAATCCCCCAGTCGCCACATTCCGGAGCCTGTCCGGGTCACAGAGGGAGAATTCAGAATGTCCAATTCACCCAACAGCACGTCTTTCGGGACTTGTGGGAGGAAACCGGAGCCCCCGGAGGAAACCCACGCAGACACAGGGAGAGCGTGCAGACTCCGCACGGTCAGTGACGCAAGCCGGGAATCAAACCTGGGACCCTAGCGCTGTGAAGCAGCAGTGCTAAACACTATGCTACCGTGCCAACCGCGATGCGGGGCTGAAATAAAATTTCAAAAGATGGTTGTCTGGGATATATGGGGCGACTGAGACAATGTTCTGCCGTCATATTCTTTGCATAGTTTTTCCTGCCACTGTTCAATTTTTTTTTACGGCTGTACCTGTCCTGGGAGTGTTTGATGGGGACAGTGTAGAGGGAGCTTTACTCTGTATCTAACTCCGTGCTGTACCTGTCCTGGGAGTGTTTGATGGGGACAGTGTGGAGGGAGCTTTCCTCTGTATCTAACTCCGTGCTGTACCTGTCCTGGGAGTGTTTGATGGGGACAGTGTGGAGGGAGCTTTACTCTGTATCTAACCCCGTGCTGTACCTGTCCTGGGAGTGTTTGATGGGGACAGTGTAGAGGGAGCTTTACTCTGTATCTAACCCCGTGCTGTACCTGTCCTGGGAGTGTTTGTTGGGGACAGTGTAGAGGGAGCTTTACTCTGTATCTAACCCCGTGCTGTACCTGTCCTGGGAGTGTTTGTTGGGGACAGTGTAGAGGGAGCTTTACTCTGTATCTAACCCCGTGCTGTCCCTGTCTTGGGTTGATCTCAATAGGGGTCGGACCTGGACATCAGAAGACACGAGCATTTGGAGGCGTTTGCTCGCTCCACAGCATCCTCATTCTCACCACGCAAGCCTCCTTCAACAGTAACACAAAAGTCAGGTACCAAAACAGAGCTGCAATTCGAAGGAACAGCTGTCGCAACAGATGCCGAGAGTGAGCACAGGGGCACTTTGGGGAGCCCAGCGCGAAACCTGAGAAAGCTCACAAATAAAGGTCAAGACGGCTTTTGTTGGGAGGTCGGGCACGCCTGCCTGCCTGATCTGTTTATTAGTTGGCCTGTGCTTGTAACTCCGCTTCCTTTCTGCCTCCTCCCCGCCTTTCAGCACCTGGGGAGAGGTGGTTGCCAGGGCGATGGGGTTCCTTTGTGCACCGGTATGCCCGGGGGGGGTGGCCATTTTGATTTCAAAATGGCCCCCAGTTCACGCACTTTTTCAGGGAGGCAACAATGTCGGTCGGACAGGATCTCTCATCTACCCAACCCCCCCAGCCCTATCTCCTCTCCGCCCTTTGCCCCACCCTTCTCCATGCCGGCGTCCGGCATTAACCCTCCCCACGACCCCCCTCCCCCCCCCCAAACACCACCAAAGGGTTCAGGGGTGAAAGATCAGCATCTCCGCAGTCCCCTCTTCCTCCCGCCCTGTCGCGTTTTGGCCCGGCCAGGCTTGTTGACACTTTGAGGAGCTCTGAGACCGGCACTGGCGTGATCACCATTGTTTGCCTCTGGCTCCATTGTTGGGGGAGCGGCCGAGCAGAACGTTCAAAGTAGGCAGGGCACGTTCCGCTTCTTCACATTCTGTCCCGGGACATGGGCGTCGCCGGCGAGACTCCAGAAACAGGGGCGGCACGGTGGCACAGGGGTTAGCACGCCGCCTCACAGCATCAGGGTCCTTGGGTGACTCTCTGCGTGGAGTCTGCACGTTCTCCCCGTGTGTGCGTGGGTTCCCTCCGGGTGCTCCGGTTTCCTCCCACAGTCCAAAGATGTGCAGGTTAGGTGGGTTGGTCAGGATAAATTGACGCTTAGTGTCCAAAAGGTTCGGTGGGGTTACGGGGATAGAGTGGGGGGGGGGCCTATTTGGGGCGCTCTTTCAGAGGGTCGGTGTCGACCCGATGGGCCGAATGGCCCCCTTCACCATTGTAGGGATTCTGTGGTTCAATGGGTCTCCCCGTCCCGTCCCGAATTGCCCCCATGAATTTAGGCTCTCCAATGACTCAGCCATTTGAGAGAGTGGTTGGGGGGGGGCAGGTTAAAGGTCAACCACATTTCTGTGCAGGGAGTGGGCCAGGAGTGTAGGCCAGACCAGGGTAAGGAGGGCGGAGCTCCCTAACCCCTCCCCCCCACAAAGGGGGCCACTAGTGAATCAGCTGAGGGGTTTTGATGGTGGTTAGCACTGTTGCTTCACAGCTCCAGGGTCCCAGGTTCGATTCCCGGCTTGGGTCACTGTCTGTGCGGAGTCTGCACGTCCTCCCCGTGTGTGCGTGGGTTTCCTCCGGGTGCTCCGGTTTCCTCCCACAAGGCCCGAAAGACGTGCTGTTGGGTGAATTGGACATTCTGAATTCTCCCTCTGTGACCCGCACAGAGGCAGACACAGTCAGACAGAGACAGGGAGATAGGGGGCGGGATTCACCGCAATCGACGAATCTGCCTGACGCCAAGAACGGCCCGAACCACTCTGGCGTCAGGCCAACCGGATGTACTTCCGGCGCCAGAGGAATTGGTGCCGCGCCCGCCGGTGGCGAAGGGACTGCGCGAGTTAGCGCATGCGCAGAACCGTCGCCGTGGTTCAGTGCATGGGCAGGCCGGTTGGCGTATTCTGGCACATGCACACGGGGAGTGTCTTCTCTGTACCGGCCGTGGCGGAGTCCTACAGAGGCAGGCGCGGAAGGAAGAAGTGCCCCCCCCGCACAGGCCCGCCCGCAGATCGCGTGCCCCGATCGCGGGCCAGGCCACTGTGCCCCCCCCCCCCCCCCCCCCCACCCCCGGGGTCGGATTCCCCCGCACCCCCACGAGGACCGCACCAGCCAACTTACCAGCCAGGTCCCGCCGTGTGGGACCATGCCCAGTCCACGCCGGGGGGGGACTGGCCAGAAACCGACGGCCGCTCAGCCCATCGGGGCCCGGAGGATTGCCGGCAAGGGGGGGGGGGGGCTGCCAACGGCCCCCGACTGGCGTGGGGTGATCCCCACCCCCGCCCGAAAACTGGCGCCGGAGAATACGGCAGCCGGCGTCGGAGCGGGATTCACCCCCCCCGGGCGATTCTCGGAGAATCCGCCCAGGGAGATCAAGAGAGACAGACACAGAGGGCGGGATTCTCTCAGCCCAGGGCCGGTCGTGAGAATCCCCGCGATCGGGCCACGCCGCCCCCCCCCCCCCCCCCCCAACTCCCCCTGGCGTGGTCGGCTCGGCGTTGGTCGCGGGCCGCTCCACGCGGCCGGCCCGGGATGGGCCGAGCGGCCGTAGTTAAAACGCTGAGTCCCACTGGCGCCGTCCACACCTGCTCACAGCCGGCGGGAACTCTGCAAGGGCCGGGTGGTGGCCTGTGGTGGTGGTGGGGGGGGGGGGGGGGGGGGGTCTGACCCCAGGGGGGGCCTCCGATGCGGCCTGGCCCGCGATCGGGGCCCACCGATCGGCGGGCCGGCCTCTCTGTCCCCAGCCTCTTTTCCGACGCACCGGCCCCTGTACTCATGCGCCATGTTGCGCGGGGCCGACGCATTGAAGGAAGCCACCACGCATGTGAATGTTGGTGCCGGTGCCACTGCGTAGGGGCTTGTAGGGGCTAGAATTATTCCTGGCAGCGGCCCATTCACGCCGTCGTGTTACGGCGTAGACATTCTGCCGCAGGATTGGAGAATCCCGTCCAGACAGACAGAGATAGTCAGATAGAGACAGACACAGAGACAGCGCCAGAGAGAGATAAGGAGAGCGAGAGAGACACAGAGACAGACTGAGAGAGAGGCACAGAGAGAGAGAGATAGAAATAGATAGAGAGCGAGAAAAAGTCAGAGAGAGACAGAGAGAGCGAGAGACACAGTGAGAGAGGAGGCAGAGAGTGAGAAAGAGAGAAGGAGAGAGAGACAGAGAACGGGGAGAAAGTCTTAGAGAGAGAGAGACAAAGCGAGGCAGAGAGATAGAGAGAGAAAGGGTTAGAGAGAGACAGGGGAGCATCAGAGAGAGAGGGAGCGAGGTGGAAGAAAGTGTCAGAGAGAGAGACAAAAAGAGAGAGAGCGAGAGAAAGGGTTATAGAGATAGGGAGCGGGGGAAAGCATGAGAGAGAGAGACAGGCAGAGACAGACAGAGAGACAGACAGAGAGTGAAATAGAGAGGGACAGTGAGAGAGACAGACGGGGAGAGAGAGATAGAAAGAGATAAAGAGAGAGAGTCAGAGAGATACACAGAGAGACGGAGAAATAGACAGAGAGACAGAGAGAGTCAGAGAGACAGAAAAGGAGAGATAAGAGAGAGAGATAGCAAGAGATAGAGCGGGAGAAAGAGAAAGAGAGAGAGAGACACACCGAGAGAGATAGGGAGAAAGAGAGGAGGGAGAACGTCTCAGAGAGAGAGAGAGACAGAGACAGAGGGATAGAGAGAAAGGGTTAGAGATAGACGGGGGAACATCAGAGTGAGGGAGACAGAGAGAGAGGGAGGGCGACAGAGAGAGAGCGAGGTGGAAGAAAGTGCCAGAGAGAGAGAGAGACAAAGAGAGCCAAAGAGATAGAGAGAGAGACAGAGAGTGAGAGAGAGAAAGAGAATGAGAGAGAGAAGGGGTTAGAGAGAGAGGGGGGGGAGTGAGAGAGAAGGACGTAGAGTGAGAGAGATAGAAAGAGAGAGAGAGAGAGAGAGAGAGACAGAGGATGCGATTTAACAAAATTTGAACAAAGTCCCATAGTTAGATATGGGACATCAGTGGGGTCGCGCAGCCGAACCCCCACATCGCTCCGTTTCCTGCACTGAGGAGCTCCATTTAAAAATGGCGTCCCGATGTCTGGAGCACCCAACATGACCGCCGACCCTCCCCAAGCCCCAACTCACTATGGGTGGGTCGCCAGGCCCCCTAACTCCCACACAGACCAACCCCCCCAACCCCCAAAGCCCGATTTGCACCGTGTGAGAAATGCCAGCTTGGCACCTTGGCAGTGCCAGGCTAGCACCCGGAGGGCACTGCCAGGGTACCAGGCTGGCAGTGTGATGCACGATCAATTGTACAAAGACTCAGATTGGGGACAACTGTGGCTTTATTGCAGTAAGACGCGTGGCCTCCTACAGCAGCTGGCGAAATGGCTGCTGTATGGGGAGCACACATATTTATACTCCGCCTACTGGGCGGAGCCAGCAGGCAGGGGCTACCGGCGAACCTGTAGTACAGGTCCTACCTTACATCCCCAATACAGGTGTACAGTGGTTCACCACATTCACCCCCTGTTAAAAATGAGTCCGGCGGGGGTGGTTTAGAACTATATACAGTAGTGAAAATTATGTACAGCCTTTTATTGAAAAGCAAGTGAGAAAAAAAAAGTGTCCTCGTGAAAGTCCGGTGCCAGTTGGAGGTTCAACCGGTCTGGTGCCTTGACGTTCCGCTGGGAGCGACGTTACGGTGGCGGCGATGTCGATGCTGGCCTGATGTTGGATGACTCCGGGAGAGTGCCGAAATCCTCTTCATCCTCTTGCGTGGGCAGGGGAAGGAGGGATGGACCTGGTGGGGTTAATGTTGGAAGCGCCGGGGAAGGTGAGGATGGCGCCTGGACGGGGAAGTGTGTATGAGTGGAACCTGCTGGTGCTGGGTCCCTGAGGGAGACAGTATCTTGGCAGCCGTCAGGGTACGCCACATAGGCATACTGGGGGTTGGCATGGAGCAAGTGTACCCTATCCACCAACGGGTCCGCCTTGTGGAGTCGGACGTGCCTACGGAGCAGGACCGGTCCTGGAGCTGAGAGCCAAGTCAGGAGCGACACCCCGGAAGTGGACTTCCTGGGGAAGGTAAACAGACGTTCATGGGGTGTGTTATTCGTAGCGGTGCACAGTAGTGACTGGATGGAGTGTAGTGCATCAGGGAGGACCTCCTGCCAGCGAGAGGCTGGGGGGTTCCTGGACCGTAGGGCCAGCTGGACGGCCCTCCACACCGTCCCGTTCTCCCTTTCTACCTGTCCGTTTCCCCGGGGGTTGTAGCTGGTCGTTCTGCTGGAGGCAATGCCCCTGCTGAGCAGGAACTGACGCAGCTCATCGCTCATGAATGAGGATCCCCTGTCGCTGTGCCCAACCTAGAGTACAGGACCTGTATCTTCTGAGCCTCCGTCGGTGGGGTGTTCGCTGAGTTTATGTAAGCCTCGAAGCAAGCTAGCCAGTGATTAAAGTCTTTTCTGGCGTCGGGCGATTGCGGATCCAGCTGCAGGCGATCTGGTTTGTCCATCTTGTAGAAAATCTTAGTGCAATAAATTGATGCACGATCAATTGTACAAAGACTCAGATTGGGTACAACTGTGGCTTTATTGCAGTAAGATGCGTGGCCTCCTACAGCAGCTGGCAAAATGGCAGCTGGATGGAGGACACGCATATTTATACTCCTCCTCCTGGGCGGAGCCAGCCGGCAGGGGCTACCGGCGAACCTGTAGTACAGGTCCTACCTTACATCCCCTAATACAGGTGTACAGTGGTTCACCACATTCATCCCCTGTTAAAAATTAGTCCGGCGGGGGTGGTTTAGAACTATATACAGTAGTGAAAATTATGTACAGCCTTTTATTGAAAAGCAAGTGAGAAAAAAAAGTGTCCTCATGAAAGTCCGGTGCCAGTTAGAGGTTCAACCGGTCTGGTGCCTTGACGTTCCGCTGGGAGTGACGTAACGGTGGCGACGATGCCGATGCTGGCGACGTCGGTGCCGGACTGATGTTGGATGATTCCGGGAGAGTGCCGAAATCCTCTTCATCCTCTTGCGTGGCCTCCTACAGCAGCTGGCGAAATGGCAGCTGGATGGAGGACACGCATATTTATGCTCCTCCTCCTGGGCGGAGCCAGCCGGCCGGGGCTACCGGCGAACCTATAGTACAGGTCCTACCTTACATCCCCTAATACAGGTGTACAGTGGTTCACCACACAGTGTCAGGGTGCCCAGGTAGCAGCCGCAGTGCCAGGGTGCCACCCTGCCCAGAGGGCATGTACCTGGGGGCCTCTGGTCCCCAGGGAGACCCTCACGGGTGCCGTACCGCCTCGGGGAGCAGTGCTGAATGGCGGAGGAGTGAATCCCAATGCCGCCGGTACCTCGGGAATCTGCACATTCGAGTGAAACTAGCTGTCTCGCTCCGAATGTGTCGATTTGCCGAAAACTGATCCCGTCCACAATGGGCAGAATCTGCCTCGTAACGTCTCACAAGGTCGCTTCGGATGGGGCGAGGCATTGCCAGCCGGGTGGATCCCGGGAGCGGCGGTCTCCCGGCTTCGAGCTGCCACGCCGCTCCGAAGCAAGCTGCTGTTCGGGTGCAGCGCGACTGTGCGATCGCGCCCCGAGAGAGAGAGAGAGAGACAGAGTGAGAGAGAGAGAGAGAGAAAGAGACACAGACAGACGGAAAGTGAGTGAGAGATGGAGTGAGAGAGAAAGAGACAGCGAGAGACAGACGAAACGAGACGGATGAGAGGGACAGAGAGAGCGAGCAAGAATCAGAATCAAAGGTGTGCTTTGAAACGAGGTGAAATCGCATTTTCCTGATCTGGCTGTCTGCCCGGGACAAAGCACTGCTGCAGACATCTGTCTGATACCCAACAATCCCAAAGGACGAGGAAGATGATACGTATCTCAGTTCATCGCATTGTACAGAAGTGCCAAACCCAAGTGTATTGTAGTGCCAATTAAGGCAGAGTGTGAGAGAGAGAATGAGAGAGGGGGGGGCAGAGAGAAAGAGGGACGAAGAGAGTGAGCAACAGACAGAGAGAGAGGGACAGGGAGATAGCGAGGGACAGAAAGGGAGAGAGGGTCAGAGAGAGGGGGACAGAGCGAGAGAGACACAGGGAGAGAGGGACAGAGCGAGAGGGACGCAGGGAGAGAGGGACGGAACGAGAGAGGCAGGGGTGGAGAGAGAGAGAGAGGGATGGGGAGGCAGAGTGAGAGAGAGACAAGGAGATAAAGGGGGGTGGTGAGAGGGAGAGAAAGAGACAGAGAGAAGGACGGAGGGAGGAAGCAAGAGGCAGTGAGAGACAGGGAGAGGCAGCAAGAGGAACGGACAGAGAGGGACGGAGATACAAAGTGAGAGAGCAGGATGCAGAGAGGGAGAGAGAGAGGGATGGAGAGAGAGGGAGACAGGAGGTGGGGGAGCGGGAGACTTGAATCCGCGACCTTCTGGCTCCGAGGCCTGCTGTTGACATCAAAGCTGCGACAAGCACGGACGCCTGCTCAGTTAGCCCCGAAGGGCACCGAATTAAACCTTTAAAGAGCAAAATGTTTCTTCTCTCCTGCCTCCCCACCCGCCCCCCCACCTCCCACCCATAATGCACCCTACCAACACCCATACCAAAATGTCACCCACCTCTAGTACTGGTTCCAATCAATTGGGAAAGAAGAGGTGGCCGAGGGCTGTCCGAGCACGAGGGGCCTATCCACTTAGGCCTTGGGCCTATGGCGCCTCGATGTCCGTTCGATCTCCCGAAGGGTAGGCCTCACCTAGACAGGAGAAGCAAGGTGGGAACGCATGAGTGGAGTGACTGAGGCCTATTCTCCAGGCCTTGCTTGTCGGCAATGAGGGGAGAGGGGGGTGGGAGCATAACGCTCCCCGACATTTGATGACCTTGTTTCTCCACCCTCCTCACAGGCCTTGCCATACCCCCCCCCCCCCCCACTCCCACAAAACACCCCACCCCATCCAATCCCTTCAGTCTCCCCCCCCATCCCCACACAGCTGCCACCTCCCACCCTCCCCCCTCATGAATTCTCAACCCTAACCCCAAAATGCATTTAATCCTCCCCTCTCCGAAACTCCTGGACTGCTCTATTCTCCCCCCCGCCCCCCCCCCCCCCCCCCCCCGCCCCCCTCCTCCCCCGACACAAACTTTCTCTCACCACCGACTCTAACCCTTCACTTTAACCTCTCAACATCCTTCTGCCGCCCCCCGCCCCCCTCTCATTCAAATCCTCCATTCGGGCCATTGTCCCTGTGCGTATTCTCTCTCTCTCTCTCTCTCTCTCTCTCTGTCCCTCTTCTCCCTCTCATTCTCTCCTCTTCTCCTTCCCTCTCTCTGTCCCTCCTTCTGTCGCTCTCTTCCCCCTCTCTGCATCTCTCTCTCTCTCCCTCGCCTTCCCTCTCTACTATCACCAACGCAGGGAAAAAAACAAAACGTCAACTGGGACATTTGTCTCAATTCTGCTTGTGGGGCCTTGCTCTGCTCACTGGGGTGGCTGCCACGGTTTCCTCCATGACAACAGTGACTGGGCCACCAAGGTGAGGCATTACACCCGGAGCCTCAGGAACCACATGGGACTCCTTGCCTCCCTCATCCATCCCTCCCTCAGACTCCCCGCCCTCTGCCTTCCGGCCTACCCTCCCCATCTACCCACTACATCCCCTCCCCTTGCCCCACTACCCCTCCAGTCTCCCTCCTCAGCCTCCTTTCCCGCCTCCTCCCCTCCCCCAGGCTACCCTCCCCCTGACACCCCTACCTCTGATTCCCCTCCCTCAGCCACCCCTCCCTCCACCTCGGCGCCGTCCGCCTCCCCTCCCCACCTACCCCTACTCTCCGCCTCCTCTCCCTCTCCTTCCTCTCGATCCACCTCCCCTCTCTCCATATCCCCTCCCTGCCTACCCAGACATCTCCTCCCCTCCCCAACCACCCCTCCCCACCTCCCTTCCCTCTTCCTCCCCTCCCTCCACCTTCGCTCCTTCCGCCTCCCCTCCCCAATCATTCCCTCCCACCGCCTCCCACTTCCCCTCACCTCCCTCCCCCTCCCCTCCCCTCCCTAATCATCCGTTCCCACCACCTCCCACTCCCTTCACCTTCCTTTCCCCTCCCTTCCAACACTCCAGATCTCCCGCTAACCCACACCCCCCCCCCCCCCCCCAAACCACCCCCACCCACTCTGCCTGCGTGTTGAGGTGTTCCCTCATGTCGCTCCCGAAAAGCCCCGCGCCCTATTTTATTCGACTCTGCCCTCCCCAGGCCCATGCATGCCCCCCCGCCCACCCCCACCATCCCACAAACAGCAGAAATGCTTTTCCCCACACATCCCTTTCTCTCTCTCTCGCTCCCTCTCTCTCTCTCCAATCCCCCTCAACACCTTGAAAACCTGGAGCGAATCGCCCCTCAACCTTCTAAATTCCGGGGGGAACCCCCCCCCCCCCCCCACCCCCCGCCCCTTGGCATCTCCTGCCTTTGTAAATTAACCCTCGAGGCCGGGGGCGTTTGTTCCCATTGAGCCTTAACTTGCACACGTGCCCTCCAAGGTCAACAGAAGGCACGGCGGCTCGAAACTCACCCAGTCCTCCAGGTGTGTGGCCTCACCGGGGCCTACAGGTCAAATCAAAGCCTTTGTTTCCCACACTACAGCTGATAAGAGCCGGCATTCCATTAGCATGTGTTTCCCTCCCCCCACCCTGGCGAGGATTTTCTGCATTTGTTCGTGACACTTTGAGAGACCTCCGTCTCCTGGATACCATCCCCTCCCCCTCCCGACCGCCAGCCCGGACACCCACCTCGCGCCCGACTCAACCCACCCTCCCCGTGACACAAGTCCCTTCAGGCTCCTGATTATTAACGGCACTTCACCATTCAGAAAGCGCCCCTGGCTCTGCAAATCTTTCTAGGTGCGAAGTCCAATTGGCGACAGTCAGGTCACATCTCCGCTTTTTAAATTATTTTCCACGGGGTGCGGGCGTCGTTAGGGCATTCATGGCCCCTCCTCACCCCCAACCCTAATTGCCCCCACAGGTTCGCTCGGCCATTTTGGGGAAGGGGGGGGGGGGAAATCATGTTTCAATCACATTGCTATTTGGAGGGAAGGGGGTCTGGGATCACGTGTAGGCCAGACCAGGACAAGATCGGCAGATTTCCCTTTCCTTATAGCGGAACATCAGTGAACCAGATGGGGTTGTTTTATATGGATAATCTATGATAGTTTCTGTGAACAGTTTTGGTCTCCTTATCTAAGGGACGATATCCCGGCATTGGAGGCAGTCCCGAGAAGGTTCACTCGGTTGATCCCGGGGAGGGAGGGATTTCCTTATGAGGAGAGGTTGAGTAGGTTGGGGCCTGTCCTCATTGGAGTTTAGAAGAATGAGAGGCGACCTTATTGAGACAGAGAGGATTCTCAGGGGGTTCGACAGGGTCGATGCTGAGAGGATGTTTCCTCCTGTGGGAGAGTCTCGGACCAGAGGGCAGAATCTCAGAGTGAGGGGGTCGCCCCATTTCAGACAGAGATGAGGAGGAATTTCCCCTCTCGGAGGGGGGTGAATGTGTGGAATTCTTTCCCGCAGGGAGCTGTAGAGGCTGGGCCGTTAAGTATGTTCAAGGCCCGAGACAGACAGATTTTTAATCGGTGAGGGAATCGAGGGTTTATGGGGCTAAGGCGGGAAAGTGTTGCGGATTATCAGATCAGATCGGTCACGATCTCATTGAATGGTGGAACAGACTAGATGGGCCGAATGACCTGCATAAGATCCTACGATTTATGTCCTTGTGGCCACTGTCATCATTACCGAGATTAGCGCCCTATATTTCAGATACAATTCATTCAATGTATATTCCACCAATTGCCCATTGGTGAGATTTGAACCCGTGACCCCGATCCCACCAGAATATCAGCCTGAGGCCTCTGGATTACGAGCGCAGTGACAGTAACATTAGGCCACAGTCTTAGATCCAGAACCCATCCACAAACCGCCCAGGACCCATCGATACCTCTTTGTGTTACTGACTGTATCTGTACTGATGTTAATCCAGCTCCCTCACTGTCACTCAGTAACCCCTCTCCCCCAGCACCCTGTGTTACTGACTGTATCTGTACTGATGTTAATCCAGCTCCCTCACTGTCACTCAGTAACCCCTCTCCCCCCAGCACCCTGTGTTACTGACTGTATCTGTACTGATGTTAATCCAGCTCGTTCACACTGTCACTCAGTATCCCCTCTCTCCCCAGCACCCTGTGTTACTGACTGTATCTGTACTGATGTTAATCCAGCTCGTTCACACTGTCACTCAGTATCCTCTCTCTCCCCAGCACCCTGTGTTACTGACTGTATCTCTCCTGATGTTAATCCAGCTCCCTCACTGTCACTCAGTAACCCCTCTCCCCCAGCACCCTGTGTTACTGACTGTATCTGTACTGATGTTAATCCAGCTCCCTCACTGTCACTCAGGAACCCCTCTCCCCCCAGCACCCTGTGTTACTGACTGTATCTGTACTGATGTTAATCCAGCTCGTTCACACTGTCACTCAGTATCCCCTCTCTCCCCAGCACCCTGTGTTACTGACTGTATCTGTACTGATGTTAATCCAGCTCGTTCACACTGTCACTCAGTAACCCCTCTCCCCCCAGCACCCTGAGTTACTGACTGTATCTGTACTGATGTTAGTCCAGCTCCCTCACACTGTCACTCAGTAACCCCTCTCCCCCAGCACCCTGTGTTACTGACTGTGTCTGTACTGATGTTAATCCAGCTCCCTCACACTGTCACTCAGTAACCCCTCTCCCCCAGCACCCTGTGTTACTGACTGTATCTGTACTGATGTTAATCCAGCTCCCTCACACTGTCACTCAGTCACCCCTCTCCCCCAGCACCCTGTGTTACTGACTGTATCTGTACTGATGTTAATCCAGCTCCCTCACACTGTCACTCAGTAACCCCTCTCCCCCAGCACCCTGTGTTACTGACTGTATCTGTACTGATGCTAATCCAGCTCGCTCACACTGTCACTCAGTAACCCCTCTCCCCGAGCACCCTGTGTTACTGACTGTATTTGTACTGATGGTAATCCAGCTCGTTCACACTGTCACTCAGTAACCCCTCTCCCCCAGCACCCTGTGTTACTGACTGTATCTGTACTGATGTTAATCCAGCTCGTTCACACTGTCACTCAGTATCCTCTCTCTCCCCAGCACCCTGTGTTACTGACTGTATCTCTCCTGATGTTAATCCAGCTCCCTCACTGTCACTCAGTAACCCCTCTCCCCCAGCACCCTGTGTTACTGACTGTATCTGTACTGATGTTAATCCAGCTCCCTCACTGTCACTCAGTAACCCCTCTCCCCCCAGCACCCTGTGTTACTGACTGTATCTGTACTGATGTTAATCCAGCTCGTTCACACTGTCACTCAGTATCCCCTCTCTCCCCAGCACCCTGTGTTACTGACTGTATCTGTACTGATGTTAATCCAGCTCGTTCACACTGTCACTCAGTAACCCCTCTCCCCCCAGCACCCTGAGTTACTGACTGTATCTGTACTGATGTTAGTCCAGCTCCCTCACTGTCACTCAGGAACCCCTCTCCCCCCAGCACCCTGTGTTACTGACTGTATCTGTACTGATGTTAATCCAGCTCGTTCACACTGTCACTCAGTATCCCCTCTCTCCCCAGCACCCTGTGTTACTGACTGTATCTGTACTGATGTTAATCCAGCTCGTTCACACTGTCACTCAGTAACCCCTCTCCCCCCAGCACCCTGAGTTACTGACTGTATCTGTACTGATGTTAGTCCAGCTCCCTCACACTGTCACTCAGTAACCCCTCTCCCCCAGCACCCTGTGTTACTGACTGTGTCTGTACTGATGTTAATCCAGCTCCCTCACACTGTCACTCAGTAACCCCTCTCCCCCAGCACCCTGTGTTACTGACTGTATCTGTACTGATGTTAATCCAGCTCCCTCACACTGTCACTCAGTCACCCCTCTCCCCCAGCACCCTGTGTTACTGACTGTATCTGTACTGATGTTAATCCAGCTCCCTCACACTGTCACTCAGTAACCCCTCTCCCCCAGCACCCTGTGTTACTGACTGTATCTGTACTGATGCTAATCCAGCTCGCTCACACTGTCACTCAGTAACCCCTCGCCCCGAGCACCCTGTGTTACTGACTGTATTTGTACTGATGGTAATCCAGCTCGTTCACACTGTCACTCAGTAACCCCTCTCCCCCAGCACCCTGTGTTACTGACTGTATCTGTACTGATGTTAATCCAGCTCGTTCACACTGTCACTCAGTATCCTCTCTCTCCCCAGCACCCTGTGTTACTGACTGTATCTCTCCTGATGTTAATCCAGCTCCCTCACTGTCACTCAGTAACCCCTCTCCCCCAGCACCCTGTGTTACTGACTGTATCTGTACTGATGTTAATCCAGCTCCCTCACTGTCACTCAGTAACCCCTCTCCCCCCAGCACCCTGTGTTACTGACTGTATCTGTACTGATGTTAATCCAGCTCGTTCACACTGTCACTCAGTATCCCCTCTCTCCCCAGCACCCTGTGTTACTGACTGTATCTGTACTGATGTTAATCCAGCTCGTTCACACTGTCACTCAGTAACCCCTCTCCCCCCAGCACCCTGAGTTACTGACTGTATCTGTACTGATGTTAGTCCAGCTCCCTCACACTGTCACTCAGTAACCCCTTTCCCCCAGCACCCTGGTTACTGGCTGTATCTGTACTGATGTTAATCCAGCTCACTCACACTGTCACTCAGTAACCCCTCTCCCCCAGCACCCTGTGTTACTGACTGTATCTGTACTGATGTTAATCCAGCTCCCTCACACTGTCACTCAGTAACCCCTCTTTCCCAGCACCCTGTGTTACTGACTGTATCTGTACTGATGTTAATCCAGCTCCCTCAGACTGTCACTCAGTAACACCTCTCCCCCAGCACCCTGTGTTACTGACTGTATCTGTACTGATGTTAATCCAGCTCCCTCACACTGTCACTCAGTAACCCCTCTCTCCCAGCACCCTGTGTTACTGACTGTATCTGTACTGATGTTAATCCAGCTCCCTCACACTGTCACTCAGTAACCCCTCTCCCCAACACCCTGTGTTACTGACTGTATCTGTACTGATGTTAATCCTGCTCCCTCACACTGTCACTCAGTAACCCCTCTCCCCCAGCACCCTGTGTTACTGACTCTGTCTGTACTGATGTTAATCCAGCTCCCTCACACTGTCACTCCGTAACCCCTCTCCACCCAGCACCCTATGTTACTGACTGTATCTGTACTGATGTTAATCCAGCTCCTCAGACTGTCACTCAGTAACCCCTCTCCCCCAGCACCCTATGTTACTGACTGTATCTGTACTGATGTTAATCCAGCTCCTCAGACTGTCACTCAGTATCCCCTCTCCCCAGCACCCTGTGTTACTGACTGTATCTGCACTGATGTTAATCCAGCTCCCTCACACTGTCACTCAGTAACCCCTCTCCCCCCAGCACCCTGTGTTACTGACTGTATCTGTACTGATGTTAATCCAGCTCCCTCACACTGTCACTCAGTAACCCCTCTCCCCCCAGCACCCTGTGTTACTGACTGTATCTGTACTGATGTTAATCCAGCTCGTTCACACTGTCACTCAGTATCCCCTCTCTCCCCAGGACCCTGTGTTACTGACTGTATCTGTACTGATGTTAATCCAGCTCCCTCACACTGTCACTCAGTAACCCCTCTCCCCCAGCACCCTGTGTTACTGACTCTGTCTGTACTGATGTTAATCCAGCTCCCTCACACGGTCACTCAGTAACCCCTCTCCCCCAGCACCCTGTGTTACTGACTGTATCTGTACTGATGTTAATCCAGCTCCCTCACACGGTCACTCAGTAACCCCTCTCCCCCAGCACCCTGTGTTACTGACTGTCTCTGTACTGATGTTAATCCAGCTCCCTCACACTGTCACTCAGTAACCCCTCTCCCCAGCACCCTGTGTTACTGACTGTATCTGTACTGATGTTAATCCAGCTCCCTCTCACTGTCACTCAGTAACCCCTCTCCCCCAGCACCCTGTGTTACTGACTGTATCTGTACTGATGTTAATCCAGCTCGTTCACACTGTCACTCAGTAACCCCTCTCCCCCAGCACCCTGGGTTACTGGCTGTATCTGTACTGATGTTAATCCAGCTCCCTCACACTGTCACTCAGTAACCCCTCTCCCCCAGCACCCTGTGTTACTGACTGTATCTGTACTGATGTTAATCCAGCTCCCTCAGACTGTCACTCAGTAACACCTCTCCCCCAGCACCCTGTGTTACTGACTGTATCTGTACTGATGTTAATCCAGCTCGTTCACACTGTCACTCAGTATCCCCTCTCTCCCCAGCACCCTGTGTTACTGACTGTATCTGTACTGATGTTAATCCAGCTCGTTCACACTGTCACTCAGTAACCCCTCTCCCCCCAGCACCCTGTGTTACTGACTGTATCTGTACTGATGTTAGTCCAGCTCCCTCACACTGTCACTCAGTAACCCCTCTCCCCCAGCACCCTGGTTACTGGCTGTATCTGTACTGATGTTAATCCAGCTCCCTCACACTGTCACTCAGTAACCCCTCTCCCCCAGCACCCTGTGTTACTGACTGTATCTGTACTGATGTTAATCCAGCTTCCTCACACTGTCACTCAGTAACCCCTCTCCCCCAGCACCCTGTGTTACTGGCTGTATCTGTACTGATGTTAATCCAGCTCCCACAGACTGTCACTCAGTAACACCTCTCCCCCAGCACCCTGTGTTACTGACTGTATCTGTACTGATGTTCATCCAGCTCCCTCACACTGTCACTCAGTAACCCCTCTCCCGCAGCACCATGTGTTACTGACTCTGTCTGTACTGATGTTAATCCAGCTCCCTCACACTGTCACTCATAACCCCTCTCCACCCAGCACCCTATGTTACTGACTGTATCTGTACGGATGTTAATCCAGCTCCTCAGACTGTCACTCAGTAACCCCTCTCCCCCAGCACCCTGTGTTACTGACTGTATCTGTACTGTTGTTAATCCAGCTCGTTCACACTGTCACTCAGTATCCCCTCTCCCCCAGCACCCTGTGTTAGTGACTGTATCTGTACTGATGTTAATCCAGCTCGTTCACACTGTCACTCAGTAACCCCTCTCCCCCAGCACCCTGTGTTACTGACTGTATCTGTACTGATGTTAATCCAGCTCGTTCACACTGTCACTCAGTATCCCCTCTCTCCCCAGCACCCTGTGTTACTGACTGTATCTGTACTGATGTTAATCCAGCTCCCTCACACTGTCACTCAGTAACCCCTCTCCCCCAGCACCCTGTGTTACTGACTCTGTCTGTACTGATGTTAATCCAGCTCCCTTACACTGTCACTCAGTATCCTCTCTCTCCCCAGCACGCTGTGTTACTGACTGTATCTGTACTGATGTTAATCCAGCTCGTTCACACTGTCACTCAGTAACCCCTCTCCCCCAGCACCCTGGGTTACTGGCTGTATCTGTACTGATGTTAATCCAGCTCCCTCACACTGTCACTCAGTAACCCCTCTCCCCCAGCACCCTGTGTTACTGACTATATCTGTACTGATGTTAATCCAGCTCCCTCAGACTGTCACTCAGTAACACCTCTCCCCCAGCACCCTGTGTTACTGACTGTATCTGTACTGATGCTAATCCAGCTCCCTCAGACTGTCACTCAGTAACACCTCTCCCCCAGCACCCTCTGTTACTGACTGTATCTGTACTGATGTTAATTCAGCTCCCTCACACTGTCACTCAGTAACCCCTCTCCCCCAGCACCCTGTGTTACTGACTGTATTTGTACTGATGGTAATCCAGCTCCCTCACACTGTCACTCAGTAACCCCTCTCCCCCCACGCCCTGTGTTACTGACTGTATCTGTACTGATGTTAATCCAGCTCCTTCACACTGTTACTCAGTAACCCCTCTCCCCCCAGCACCCTACGTTACTGACTGTATCTGTACTGATGTTAATCCAGCTCCCTCACATTGTCACTCAGTAACCCCTCTCCCCCAGCACCCTGTGTTACTGACTGTATCTGTACTGATGTTAATCCAGCTCGTTCACACTGTCACTCAGTATCCCCTCTCTCCCCAGCACCCTGTGTTACTGACTGTATCTGTACTGATGTTAATCCATCTCCCTCACACTGTCACTCAGTAACCCCTCTCCCCCAGCACCCTGTGTTACTGACTGTATCTGTACAGATGTTAATCCAGTTCGTTCACACTGTCACTCAGTAACCCCTCTCCCCCAGCACCCTGTGTTACTGACTGTATCTGTACTGATGTTAATCCAGCTCCCTCACACTGTCACTCTGTAACACCTCTCCCCCAGCACCCTGTGTTTCTGACTGTATCTGTACTGATGTTAATCCAGCTCCCTCAAACTGTCACTCAGTAACCCCTCGCCCAGCACCCTGTGTTACTGACTGTATGTGTACTGATGTTAATCCAGCTTGTTGATACTGTCACTCAGTAACCCCTCTCCCCCAGCACCCTGGGTTACTGGCTGTATCTCTACTGATGTTAATCCAGCTGCCTCACACTGTCACTCAGTAACCCCTCTCCCCCAGCACCCTGTGTTACTGACTGTATCTGTACTGATGTTAATCCAGCTCCCTCACACTGTCACTCAGTAAACCCTCTCCCCCAGCACCCCGTGTTACTGACTGTATCTGTACTGATGTTAATCCAGCTCCCTCAGACTGTCACTCAGTAACACCTCTCCCCCAGCACCCTGTGTTACTGACTGTATCTGTACTGATGTTAATCCAGCTCCCTCACACTGTCACTCAGTAACCCCTCTCCCCCAGCACCCTGTGTTACTGACTGTATCTGTACTGATGTTAATCCAGCTCGTTCACACTGTCACTCTGTATCCCCTCTCCCCCAGCACCCTGTGTTAGTGACTGTATCTGTACTGATGTTAATCCAGCTCCCTCACACTGTCACTCAGTAACCCCTCTCCCCCAGCACCCTGTGCTACTGACTGTATCTGTACTGATGTTAATCCAGCTCGTTCACACTGTCACTCAGTATCCCCTCTCCCCCAGCACCCTGTGTTACTGACTCTGTCTGTACTGATGTTAATCCAGCTCCCTCACACTGTCACTCAGTATCCCCTCTCTCCCCAGCACCCTGTGTTACTGACTGTATCTGTACTGATGTTAATCCAGCTCCCTCACACGGTCACTCAGTAACCCCTCTCCCCCAGCACCCTGTGTTACTGACTGTATCTGTACTGATGTTAATCCAGCTCCCTCACACTGTCACTCAGTAACCCCTCTCCCCCAGCACCCTGTGTTACTGACTGTATCTGTACTGATGTTAATCCAGCTCGTTCACACTGTCACTCAGTAACCCCTCTCCCCCAGCACCCTGTGTTACTGGCTGTATCTGTACTGATGTTAATCCAGCTCCCTCACACTGTCACTCAATAACCCCTCTCCCCCAGCACCCTGTGTTACTGACTGTATCTGTACTGATGTTAATCCAGCTCCCTCAGACTGTCACTCAGTAACACCTCTCTCCCCAGCACCCTGTGTTACTGACTGTATCTGTACTGATGTTAATCCAGCTCGTTCACACTGTCACTCAGTAACCCCTCTCCCCCCAGCACCCTGTGTTATTGACTGTATCTGTACTGATGTTAATCCAGCTCCCTCACACTGTCACTCAGTAACCCCTCTCCCCAGCACCCTGTGTTACTGACTGTATCTGTACTGATGTTAATCCAGCTCGTTCACACTGTCACTCAGTAACCCCTCTCCCCCCAGCACCCTGTGTTACTGACTATCTGTACTGATGTTAATCCAGCTCCCTCACACTGTCACTCAGTAACCCCTCTCCCCCAGCACCCTGTGTTACTGACTGTATCTGTACTGATGTTAATCCAGCTCGTTCACACTGTCACTCTGTATCCCCTCTCCCCCAGCACCCTGTGTTAGTGACTGTATCTGTACTGATGTTAATCCAGCTCCCTCACACTGTCACTCAGTAACCCCTCTCCCCCAGCACCCTGTGTTACTGACTGTATCTGTACTGATGTTAATCCAGCTCGTTCACACTGTCACTCAGTATCCCCTCTCCCCCAGCACCCTGTGTTACTGACTCTGTCTGTACTGATGTTAATCCAGCTCCCTCACACTGTCACTCAGTATCCCCTCTCTCCCCAGCACCCTGTGTTACTGACTGTATCTGTACTGATGTTAATCCAGCTCCCTCACACGGTCACTCAGTAACCCCTCTCCCCCAGCACCCTGTGTTACTGACTGTATCTGTACTGATGTTAATCCAGCTCCCTCACACTGTCACTCAGTAACCCTTCTCCCCCAGCACCCTGTGTTACTGACTGTATCTGTACTGATGTTAATCCAGCTCGTTCACACTGTCACTCAGTAACCCCTCTCCCCCAGCACCCTGTGTTACTGGCTGTATCTGTACTGATGTTAATCCAGCTCCCTCACACTGTCACTCAGTAACCCCTCTCCCCCAGCACCCTGTGTTACTGACTGTATCTGTACTGATGTTAATCCAGCTCCCTCAGACTGTCACTCAGTAACACCTCTCCCCCAGCACCCTGTGTTACTGACTGTATCTGTACTGATGTTAATCCAGCTCGTTCACACTGTCACTCAGTATCCCCTCTCTCCCCAGCACCCTGTGTTACTGACTGTATCTGTACTGATGTTAATCCAGCTCGTTCACACTGTCACTCAGTAACCCCTCTCCCCCCAGCACCCTGTGTTACTGACTGTATCTGTACTGATGTTAGTCCAGCTCCCTCACACTGTCACTCAGTAACCCCTCTCCCCCAGCACCCTGTGTTACTGACTGTATCTGTGCTGATGTTAATCCAGCTCCCTCACACTGTCACTCAGTAACCCCTCTCCCCCAGCACCCTGTGTTACTCACTATTTGTACTGATGTTAATCCAGCTCCCTCACACTGTCACTCAGTAACCCCTCTCCCCCAGCACCCTGTGTTACTGACTGTATCTGTACTGATGTTAATCCAGCTCCCTCACACTGTCACTCAGTAACCCCTCTCCCCCAGCACCCTGGTTACTGGCTGTATCTGTACTGATGTTAATCCAGCTCCCTCACACTGTCAATCAGTAACCCCTCTCCCCCAGCACCCTGGGTTACTGGCTGTATCTGTACTGATGTTAATCCAGCTCCCTCACACTGTCACTCAGTAACCCCTCTCCCCCAGCACCCTGGTTACTGGCTGTATCTGTACTGATGTTAATCCAGCTCCCTCACACTGTCACTCAGTAACCCCTCTCCCCCAGCACCCTGTGTTACTGACTGTATCTGTACTGATGTTAATCCAGCTCCCTCACACTGTCACTCAGTAACCCCTCTCCCCCAGCACCCTGTGTTACTGACTGTATCTGTACTGATGTTAATCCAGCTCCCACAGACTGTCACTCAGTAACACCTCTCCCCCAGCACCCTGTGTTACTGACTGTATCTGTACTGATGTTCATCCAGCTCCCTCACACTGTCACTCAGTAACCCCTCTCCCGCAGCACCCTGTGTTACTGACTCTGTCTGTACTGATGTTAATCCAGCTCCCTCACACTGTCACTCATAACCCATCTCCACCCAGCACCCTATGTTACTGACTGTATCTGTACTGATGTTAATCCAGCTCCTCAGACTGTCACTCAGTAACCCCTCTCCCCCAGCACCCTGTGTTACTGACTGTATCTGTACTGATGTTCATCCAGCTCCCTCACACTGTCACTCAGTAACGCCTCTCCCCCAGCACCCTGTGTTACTGACTGTATCTGTACTGTTGTTAATCCAGCTCGTTCACACTGTCACTCAGTATCCCCTCTCCCCCAGCACCCTGTGTTAGTGACTGTATCTGTACTGATGTTAATCCAGCTCGTTCACACTGTCACTCAGTAACCCCTCTCCCCCAGCACCCTGTGTTACTGACCGTATCTGTACTGATGTTAATCCAGCTCGTTCACACTGTCACTCAGTATCCCCTCTCTCCCCAGCACCCTGTGTTACTGACTGTATCTGTACTGATGTTAATCCAGCTCCCTCACACTGTCACTCAGTAACCCCTCTCCCCCAGCACCCTGTGTTACTGACTCTGTCTGTACTGATGTTAATCCAGCTCCCTCACACTGTCACTCAGTATCCCCTCTCTCCCCAGCACCCTGTGTTACTGACTGTATCTGTACTGATGTTAATCCAGCTCCCTCACACGGTCACTCAGTAACCCCTCTCCCCCAGCACCCTGTGTTACTGGCTGTATCTCTACTGATGTTAATCCAGCTGCCTCACACTGTCACTCAGTAACCCCTCTCCCCCAGCACCCTGTGTTACTGACTCTGTCTGTACTGATGTTAATCCAGCTCCCTCACACTGTCACTCAGTATCCCCTCTCTCCCCAGCACCCTGTGTTACTGACTGTATCTGTACTGATGTTAATCCAGCTCCCTCACACGGTCACTCAGTAACCCCTCTCCCCCAGCACCCTGTGTTACTGACTGTATCTGTACTGATGTTAATCCAGCTCCCTCACACTGTCACTCAGTAACCCCTCTCCCCCAGCACCCTGTGTTACTGGCTGTATCTGTACTGATGTTAATCCAGCTCCCTCACACTGTCACTCAATAACCCCTCTCCCCCAGCACCCTGTGTTACTGACTGTATCTGTACTGATGTTAATCCAGCTCCCTCAGACTGTCACTCAGTAACACCTCTCTCCCCAGCACCCTGTGTTACTGACTGTATCTGTACTGATGTTAATCCAGCTCGTTCACACTGTCACTCAGTAACCCCTCTCCCCCCAGCACCCTGTGTTATTGACTGTATCTGTACTGATGTTAATCCAGCTCCCTCACACTGTCACTCAGTAACCCCTCTCCCCAGCACCCTGTGTTACTGACTGTATCTGTACTGATGTTAATCCAGCTCGTTCACACTGTCACTCAGTAACCCCTCTCCCCCCAGCACCCTGTGTTACTGACTATCTGTACTGATGTTAATCCAGCTCCCTCACACTGTCACTCAGTAACCCCTCTCCCCCAGCACCCTGTGTTACTGACTGTATCTGTACTGATGTTAATCCAGCTCGTTCACACTGTCACTCTGTATCCCCTCTCCCCCAGCACCCTGTGTTAGTGACTGTATCTGTACTGATGTTAATCCAGCTCCCTCACACTGTCACTCAGTAACCCCTCTCCCCCAGCACCCTGTGTTACTGACTGTATCTGTACTGATGTTAATCCAGCTCGTTCACACTGTCACTCAGTATCCCCTCTCCCCCAGCACCCTGTGTTACTGACTCTGTCTGTACTGATGTTAATCCAGCTCCCTCACACTGTCACTCAGTATCCCCTCTCTCCCCAGCACCCTGTGTTACTGACTGTATCTGTACTGATGTTAATCCAGCTCCCTCACACGGTCACTCAGTAACCCCTCTCCCCCAGCACCCTGTGTTACTGACTGTATCTGTACTGATGTTAATCCAGCTCCCTCACACTGTCACTCAGTAACCCTTCTCCCCCAGCACCCTGTGTTACTGACTGTATCTGTACTGATGTTAATCCAGCTCGTTCACACTGTCACTCAGTAACCCCTCTCCCCCAGCACCCTGTGTTACTGGCTGTATCTGTACTGATGTTAATCCAGCTCCCTCACACTGTCACTCAGTAACCCCTCTCCCCCAGCACCCTGTGTTACTGACTGTATCTGTACTGATGTTAATCCAGCTCCCTCAGACTGTCACTCAGTAACACCTCTCCCCCAGCACCCTGTGTTACTGACTGTATCTGTACTGATGTTAATCCAGCTCGTTCACACTGTCACTCAGTATCCCCTCTCTCCCCAGCACCCTGTGTTACTGACTGTATCTGTACTGATGTTAATCCAGCTCGTTCACACTGTCACTCAGTAACCCCTCTCCCCCCAGCACCCTGTGTTACTGACTGTATCTGTGCTGATGTTAGTCCAGCTCCCTCACACTGTCACTCAGTAACCCCTCTCCCCCAGCACCCTGTGTTACTCACTATTTGTACTGATGTTAATCCAGCTCCCTCACACTGTCACTCAGTAACCCCTCTCCCCCAGCACCCTGTGTTACTGACTGTATCTGTACTGATGTTAATCCAGCTCCCTCACACTGTCACTCAGTAACCCCTCTCCCCCAGCACCCTGGTTACTGGCTGTATCTGTACTGATGTTAATCCAGCTCCCTCACACTGTCACTCAGTAACCCCTCTCCCCCAGCACCCTGGGTTACTGGCTGTATCTGTACTGATGTTAATCCAGCTCCCTCACACTGTCACTCAGTAACCCCTCTCCCCCAGCACCCTGGTTACTGGCTGTATCTGTACTGATGTTAATCCAGCTCCCTCACACTGTCACTCAGTAACCCCTCTCCCCCAGCACCCTGTGTTACTGACTGTATCTGTACTGATGTTAATCCAGCTCCCTCACACTGTCACTCAGTAACCCCTCTCCCCCAGCACCCTGTGTTACTGACTGTATCTGTACTGATGTTAATCCAGCTCCCACAGACTGTCACTCAGTAACACCTCTCCCCCAGCACCCTGTGTTACTGACTGTATCTGTACTGATGTTCATCCAGCTCCCTCACACTGTCACTCAGTAACCCCTCTCCCGCAGCACCCTGTGTTACTGACTCTGTCTGTACTGATGTTAATCCAGCTCCCTCACACTGTCACTCATAACCCATCTCCACCCAGCACCCTATGTTACTGACTGTATCTGTACTGATGTTAATCCAGCTCCTCAGACTGTCACTCAGTAACCCCTCTCCCCCAGCACCCTGTGTTACTGACTGTATCCGTACTGATGTTAATCCAGCTCCCTCACACTGTCACTCAGTAACCCCTTTCCCCCAGCACCCTGGTTACTGGCTGTATCTGTACTGATGTTAATCCAGCTCCCTCACACTGTCACTCAGTAACCCCTCTTTCCCAGCACCCTGTGTTACTGACTGTATCTGTACTGATGTTAATCCAGCTCCCTCAGACTGTCACTCAGTAACACCTCTCCCCCAGCACCCTGTGTTACTGACTGTATCTGTACTGATGTTAATCCAGCTCCCTCACACTGTCACTCAGTAACCCCTCTCCCCCAGCACCCTGTGTTACTGACTCTGTCTGTACTGATGTTAATCCAGCTCCCTCACACTGTCACTCCGTAACCCCTCTCCACCCAGCACCCTATGTTACTGACTGTATCTGTACTGATGTAAATCCAGCTCCTCAGACTGTCACTCAGTAACCCCTCTCCCCCAGCACCCTGTGTTACTGACTGTATCTGTACTGATGTTAATCCAGCTCGTTCACACTGTCACTCAGTATCCCCTCTCTCCCCAGAACCCTGTGTTACTGACTGTATCTGTACTGATGTTAATCCAGCTCCCTCACACTGTCACTCAGTAACCCCTCTCCCCCAGCACCCTGTGTTACTGACTCTGTCTGTACTGATGTTAATCCAGCTCCCTCACACTGTCACTCAGTATCCCCTCTCTCCCCAGCACCCTGTGTTACTGACTGTACCTGTACTGATGTTAATCCAGCTCCCTCACACGGTCACTCAGTAACCCCTCTCCCCCAGCACCCTGTGTTACTGACTGTATCTGTACTGATATTAATCCAGCTCCCTCACACTGTCACTCAGTAACCCCTCTCCCCCAGCACCCTGTGTTACTCACTGTATCTGTACTGATGTTAATCCAGCTCGTTCACACTGTCACTCAGTAACCCCTCTCCCCCAGCACCCTGGGTTACTGGCTGTATCTGTACTGATGTTAATCCAGCTCCCTCACACTGTCACTCAGTAACCCCTCTCCCCCAGCACCCTGTGTTACTGACTGTATTTGTACTGATGTTAATCCAGCTCCCTCACACTGTCACTCAGTAACCCCTCTCCCCCAGCACCCTGTGTTACTGACTGTATCTGTACTGATGTTAATCCAGCTCCCTCAGTCACTCAGTAACCCCTCTCCCCCAGCACCCTGTGTTACTGACTGTATCTGTACTGATGTTAATCCAGCTCCCTCACACTGTCACTCAGTAACCCCTCTCCCCCAAGCGCCCTGTGTTACTGACTGTATCTGTACTGATGTTAATCCAGCTCCCTCACACTGTCACTCAGTAACCCCTCTCCCCCAGCAACCTGTGTTACTGACTGTATTTGTACTGATGTTAATCCAGCTCCCTCAGACTGTCACTCAGTAACCCCTCTCCCCCAGCACCCTGTGTTACTGACTGTATCTGTACTGATGTTAATTCAGCTCATTCACACTGTCACTCAGTATCCCCTCTCTCCCCAGCACACTGTGTTACTGACTGTATCTGTACTGATGTTAATCCAGGTCCCTCACACTGTCACTCAGTAACCCCTCTCCCCCAGCACCCTGTGTTACTGATTGTATCTGTACTGATGTTAATCCTGCTCGTTCACACTGTCACTCAGTAACCCCTCTCCCCCCAGCACCCTGTGTTACTGACTGTATCTGTACTGGTGTTAATGCAGCTCCCTCACACTGTCACTCATTAACCCCTCTCTCCCCAGCACCCTGTGTTACTGACTGTATCTGTACTGATGTTAATCCAGCTAACTCACACTGTCACTCAGTAACCCCTCTCCCCCCAGCACCCTACGTTACTGACTGTATCTGTACTGATGTTAATCCAGCTCCCTCACACTGTCACTCAGTAACCCCTCTCCCCCAGCACCCTGTGTTACTGACTGTATCTGTACTGATGTTAATCCAGCTCGTTCACACTGTCACTCAGTATCCCCTCTCTCCCCAGCACCCTGTGTTACTGACTGTATCTGTACTGATGTCAATCCAGCTCCCTCACACTGTCACTCAGTAACCCCTCTCCCCCAGCACCCTGTGTTACTGACTGTATCTGTACTGATGTTAATCCAGTTCGTTCACACTGTCACTCAGTAACCCCTCTCTCCCCAGCACCCTGTGTTACTGACTGTATCTGTACTGATGTTAATCCAGCTCCCTCACACTGTCACTCAGTAACCCCTCTCTCCCCCAGCACCCTGTGTTACTGACTGTATCTGTACTGATGTTAATCCAGCTCCCTCACACTGTCACTCAGTAACCCCTCTCCCCCAGCACCCTGTGTTACTGACTGTATCTGTACTGATGTTAATCCAGCTCCCTCACACTGTCACTCAGTAACCCCTCTCTCCCCAGCACCCTGTGTTACTGACTGTATCTGTACTGATGTTAATCCAGCTCGTTCACACTGTCACTCAGTAACCCCTCACCCCCAGCACCCTGGGTTACTGGCTGTATCTGGACTGATGTTAACCCAGCTCCGTCACACTGTCACTCAGTATCCCCTCTCTCCCCAGCACACTGTGTTACTGACTGTATCTGACCTGATGTTAATCCAGCTCGTTCACACTGTCACTCAGTAACCCCTCTCCCCCAGCACCCTGTGTTACTGACTGTAACTGTACAGATGTTAATCCAGCTCGTTCACACTGTCACTCAGTATCCCCTCTCTCCCCAGCACCGTGTGTTACGGACTGTATTTGTACAGATGTTAATCCAGCTCTCTCACACTGTCACTCAGTAACCCCTCTCCCCCAGCACCCTGTGTTACTGACTGTATCTGTGCTGATGTTAATCCAGCTCCCTCACACTGTCACTCAGTAACCCCTCTCCCCCAGCACCCTGTGTTACTGACTGTATCTGTACTGATGTTAATCCAGCTCGTTCACACTGTCACTCAGTAACCCCTCTCCCCCAGCACCCTGTGTTACTGACTGTATCTGTACAGATGTTAATCCAGCTCCCTCACACTGTCACTCAGTAACCCCTCTCCCCCAGCACCCTGTGTTACTGACTGTATAAGTACTGATGTTAATCCAGCTCCCTCACACTGTCACTCTGTAACCCCTCTCTCCCCAGCACCCTGTGTTACTGACTGTATCTGTACTGATGTTAATCGAGCTCCCTCACACTGTCACTCAGTAACCCCTCTCCCCCAGCACCCTGTGTTACTGACTGTATCTGTACTGATGTTAATCCAGCCCCCTCACACTGTCACTCAGTAACCCCTATCCCCCAGCACCCTGTGTTACTGACTGTATCTGTACTGATATTAATCCAGCTCCCTCACACTATCACTCAGTAACCCCTCTCTCCCCAGCACCCTGTGTTACTGACTGTATCGGTACTGATGTTAATCCAGCTCCGTCACACTGTCACTCAGTAACTCCTCTCTCTCCAGCACCCTGTGTTACTGACTGTATCTGTACTGATGTTAATCCAGCTCCCTCACACTGTCACTCAGTAACCCCTCTCCCCCAGCACCCTGTGTTACTGACTGTATCTGTACTGATGTTAATCCAGCTCGTTCACACTGTCACTCAGTAACCCCTCTCTCCCCAGCACCCTGTGTTACTGACTGTATCTGTACTGATGTTAATCCAGCTCGTTCACACTGTCACTCAGTAACCCCTCTCCCTCAGCACCCTGGGTTACTGGCTGTATCTGTACTGATGTTAATCCAACTCCCTCACACTGTCACTCAGTAACCCCTCTCCCCCAGCACCCTGGGTTACTGACTGTGTCTGTACTGATGTTAATCCAGCTCCCTCACACTGTCACTCAGTAACCCCTCTCTCCCCAACGCCCTGTGTTACTGACTGTGTCTGTACTGATGTTAATCCAGCTCGTTCATGCTGTCACTCAGTAACCCCTCTCCCCCAGCACCCTGTGTTACTGACTGTATCTGTACTGATGTTAATCCAGCTCCCTCACACTGTCACTCAGTAACCCCTCTCCCCCAGCACCCTGTGTTACTGACCGTATCTGTACTGATGTTAATCCAGTTCGCTCACACTGTCACTCAGTAACCACTCTCTCCCCAGCACCCTGTGTTACTGACTGTATCTGTACTGATGTTAATCCAGCTCGTTCACACTGTCACTCAGTAACCCCTCTCCGCCAGCACCCTGTGTTACTGACTGTATCTGTACTGATGTTAATCCAGCTCGTTCACACTGTCACTCAGTAACCTCTCTCCCCCTGCACCCTGTGTTCCTGACAGTATCTTTACTGATGTAAATCCAGCTCCCGCACACTGTCACTCAGTAACCCCTCTCCCCCTAGCACCCTGTGTGACTGACTGTATCTGTACTGATTTAAATCCAGCTCCCTCACACTGTCACTCAGTAAATCCTCTACCCCAGCACACTGTGTTACTGCCTGTAACTGTACTGATGTTAATCCAGCTCCCTCACACTGTCACTCAGTAACCCCTCTCCCCCAGCACCCTGTGTTACTGACTGTGTCTGTACTGATGTTAATCCAGCTCCCTCACACTGTCACTCAGTAACCCCTCTCCCCCCTGCACCCTGTGTTACTGACTGTGTCTGTCCTGATGTTAATCCAGCTGCCTCACACTGTCACTCAGTTACCCCTCTCCCCCAGCACACTGTGTTACTGACTGTATCTGTACTGATGTTAATCCAGCTCCCTCACACTGTCACTCAGTTACCCCTCTCCCACAGCACCCTGTGTTACTGACTGTATCTGTACTGATGTTAATCCAGCTCCCTCACACTGTCACTCAGTAACCCCTCTCCCCCAGCACCCTGTGTTGCTGACTGTATCTGTACTGATGTTAATCCAGCTCGTTCACACTGTCACTCAGTATCCCCTCTCTCCCCAGCACCCTGTGTTACTGACTGTATCTGTACTGATGTTAATCCAGCTCCCTCACACTGTCACTCAGTAACCCCACTCCCCCAGCACCCTGTGTTACTGACTGTATCTGTACTGATGTTAATCCAGCTCGTTCACACTGTCACTCAGTATCCCCTCTCTCCCCAGCACCCTGTGTTACTGACTGTATCTGTACTGATGTTAATCCAGCTCCCTCACACTGTCACTCAGTAACCCCTCTCCCCCAGGACCCTGTGTTACTGACTGTATCTGTACTGATGTTAATCCAGCTCGTTCACACTGTCACTCGGTAACCCCTCTCTCCCCAGCACCCTGTGTTACTGACTGTATCTGTACTGATGTTAATCCAGCTCGTTCACACTGTCACTCAGTAACCCCTCTCCCCCAGCACCCTGGGTTACTGGCTGTATCTGTACTGATGTTAATGCAGCTCCCTCACACCATCACTCAGTAACCCCTTTCCCCCAGCACCCTGTGTTACTGACTGTATCTGTACTGATGTTAATCCAGCTCCCTCAGACTGTCACTCAGTAACACCTCTCCCCCAGCACCCTGTGTTACTGACTGTATCTGTACTGATGTTAATCCAGCTCCCTCACACTATCACTCAGTGACCCCTCTCGCCCAGCACCCTGTGTTACTGACTGTATCTGTCCTGATGTTAATCCAGCTCCCTCACACTGTCACTCAGTAACCTCTCTCCCCCAGCACCCTGTGTTTCTGACTGTGTCTGTACTGATGTTAATCCAGCTCCCTCACACTGTCACTCAGTAACCCCACTCTCCCAGCACCCTGTGTTACTGACTGTATCTGTACTAATGTTAATCCAGCTCGTTCACACTATCACTCAGTAACCCCTCTCCCCCAGCACCCTGTGTTACTGGCTGTATCTGCACTGATGTTAATCCAGCTCCCTCACACTGTCACTCAGTAACCCCTCTCCCCCAGCACCCTGGGTTACTGGCTGTATCTGTACTGATGTAAATCCAGCTCCCTCACACTGTCACTCAGTAACCCCTCTCCCCCAGCACCCTGTGTTACTGACTGTATCTGTACTGATGTTAATCCAGCTCCCGCACACTGTCACTCAGTAACCCCTCTCCCCCCAGTACCCTGTGTGACTGACTGTATCTGTACTGATTTAAATCCAGCTCCCTCACACTGTCACTCAGTAAATCCTCTACCCCAGCACACTGTGTTACTGACTGTAACTGTACTGATGTTAATCCAGCTCCCTCACACTGTCACTCAGTAACCCCCCTCTCCCCAGCACCCTGTGTTACTGACTGTTTCTATACTGATGTTAATCCAGCTGCCTCACACTGTCACTCAGTAACCCCTCTCCCCAGCACTCTGTGTTACTGACTGTATCTGCACTGATGTTAATCCAGCTCCCTCACACTGTCACTCAGTAACCCCTCTCCCCCAGCACCCTGTGTTACTGACTGTATCTGTACTGATGTTAATCCAGCTCCCTCACACTCACTCAGTAACCCCTCTCCCCCAGCACCCTGTGTTTCTGACTGTGTCTGTACTGATGTTAATCCAGCTCCCTCACACTGTCACTCAGTAACCCCTCTCCCCCAGCACCCTGTGTTACTGGCTGTATCTGTACTGATGTTAATCCAGCTCCCTCACACTGTCACTCAGTAACCCCTCTCCCCCAGGACCCTGTGTTACTGACTGTATCTGTACTGATGTTAATCCAGCTCCCTCACACTGTCACTCAGTAACCCCTCTCCCCCAACACCGTGTGTTACTGACTGTATCTGTACTGATGTTAATCCAGCTCCCTCACACTGTCACTCAGTAACCCCTCTCCCCAGTACTCTGTGTTACTGACTGTATCTGTACTGATGTTAATCCAGCTCCTTCACACTGTCACTCAGTAACCCCTCTCCCCCAGCACCCTGTGTTACTGACTGTATCTGTACTGATGTTAATCCAGCTCCCTCACACTGTCACTCAGTAACACCTCTCCCCCAGCACCCTGTGTTACTGACTGTATCTGTACTGATGTTAATCCAGCTCCCTCAGACTGTCACTCAGTAACACCTCTCCCCCAGCACCCTGTGTTACTGACTGTATCTGTACTGATGTTAATCCAGCTCGCTCACTCTATCACTCAGTAACCCCTTTCCCCCAGCACCCTGTGTTACTGACTGTATCTGTACTGATGTTAATCCAGCTCCCTCAGACTGTCACTCAGTAACACCTCTCCCCCAGCACCCTGTGTTACTGACTGTATCTGTACTGATGTTAATCCAGCTCCCTCACACTATCACTCAGTGACCCCTCTCGCCCAGCACCCTGTGTTACTGACTGTATCTGTCCTGATGTTAATCCAGCTCCCTCACACTGTCACTCAGTAACCTCTCTCCCCCAGCACCCTGTGTTTCTGACTGTGTCTGTACTGATGTTAATCCAGCTCCCTCACACTGTCACTCAGTAACCCCACTCTCCCAGCACCCTGTGTTACTGACTGTATCTGTACTAATGTTAATCCAGCTCGTTCACACTATCACTCAGTAACCCCTCTCCCCCAGCACCCTGTGTTACTGGCTGTATCTGCACTGATGTTAATCCAGCTCCCTCACACTGTCACTCAGTAACCCCTCTCCCCCAGCACCCTGGGTTACTGGCTGTATCTGTACTGATGTAAATCCAGCTCCCTCACACTGTCACTCAGTAACCCCTCTCCCCCAGCACCCTGTGTTACTGACTGTATCTGTACTGATGTTAATCCAGCTCCCGCACACTGTCACTCAGTAACCCCTCTCCCCCCAGTACCCTGTGTGACTGACTGTATCTGTACTGATTTAAATCCAGCTCCCTCACACTGTCACTCAGTAAATCCTCTACCCCAGCACACTGTGTTACTGACTGTAACTGTACTGATGTTAATCCAGCTCCCTCACACTGTCACTCAGTAACCCCCCTCTCCCCAGCACCCTGTGTTACTGACTGTTTCTATACTGATGTTAATCCAGCTGCCTCACACTGTCACTCAGTAACCCCTCTCCCCAGCACCCTGTGTTACTGACTGTATCTGTACTGATGTTAATCCAGCTCCCTCACACTCACTCAGTAACCCCTCTCCCCCAGCACCCTGTGTTTCTGACTGTGTCTGTACTGATGTTAATCCAGCTCCCTCACACTGTCACTCAGTAACCCCTCTCCCCCAGCACCCTGTGTTACTGGCTGTATCTGTACTGATGTTAATCCAGCTCCCTCACACTGTCACTCAGTAACCCCTCTCCCCCAGGACCCTGTGTTACTGACTGTATCTGTACTGATGTTAATCCAGCTCCCTCACACTGTCACTCAGTAACCCCTCTCCCCCAACACCGTGTGTTACTGACTGTATCTGTACTGATGTTAATCCAGCTCCCTCACACTGTCACTCAGTAACCCCTCTCCCCAGTACTCTGTGTTACTGACTGTATCTGTACTGATGTTAATCCAGCTCCCTCACACTGTCACTCAGTAACCCCTCTCCCCCAGCACCCTGTGTTACTGACTGTATCTGTACTGATGTTAATCCAGCTCCCTCAGACTGTCACTCAGTAACACCTCTCCCCCAGCACCCTGTGTTACTGACTGTATCTGTTCTGATGTTAATCCAGCTCCCTCACACTGTCACTCAGTAACCCCTCTCCCCAAGCACCCTTTGTTACTGACTGTATCTGTACTGATGTTAATCCAGCTCCCTCAGACTGTCACTCAGTAACACCTCTCCCCCAGCACCCTGTGTTACTGACTGTATCTGTACTGATGTTAATCCAGCTCGCTCACTCTATCACTCAGTAACCCCTCTCCCCCAGCACCCTGTGTTACTGACTGTATCTGTACTGATGTTAATCCAGCTCCCTCAGACTGTCACTCAGTAACACCTCTCCCCCAGCACCCTGTGTTACTGACTGTATCTGTACTGATGTTAATCCAGCTCCCTCACACTGTCACTCAGTAACACCTCTCCCCCAGCACCCTGTGTTACTGACTGTATATGTACTGATGTTAATCCAGCTCCCTCACTCTATCACTCAGTCACCCCTCTCCCCCAGCACCCTGTGTTACTGACTGTATCTGTACTGATGTTAATCCAGCTCCCTCACTCTATCACTCAGTAACCCCTCTCCCCCAGCACCCTGTGTGACTGACTGTATCTGTACTGTTTTAAATCCAGCTCCCTCACACTGTCACTCAGTAACCCCTCTCCCCGGCACCCTGTGTTACTGACTGTATCTGTACTGATGCTAATCCAGCTCCCTCACACTGTCACTCAGTAACCCCTCTCCCCCAGCACCCTGTGTTACTGACTGTATCTGTACTGATGTTAATCCAGCTCCCTCACACTGTCACTCAGTAACCCCTCTCCACCCAGCACCCTGTGTTACTGACTGTGTCTGTACTGATGTTAATCCAGCTCCCTCACACTGTCACTCAGTAACCCCTCTCCCCCAGCACCCTGTGTTACTGACTGTATCTGTACTGATGTTAATCCAGCTCCCTCACACTGTCACTCAGTAACCCCTCTCCCCCAGCACCCTGTGTTACTGACTGTGTCTGTACTGATGTTAATCCAGCTCCCTCACACTGTCACTCAGTAACCCCTCTCTCCCAGCACCCTGTGTTACTGACTGTATCTGTACTGATGTTAATCCAGCTCCCTCACACTGTCACTCAGTAACCCATCTCCCCCCTGCACCCTGTGTTACTGACTGTGTCTGTCCTGATGTTAATCCAGCTGCCTCACACTGTCACTGAGTTACCCCTCTCCCCCAGCACCCTGAGTTACTGACTGTATCTGTACTGATGTTAATCCAGCTCCCTCACACTGTCACTCAGTAACGCCTTTCTCCCCAGCACCCTGTGTTACTGACTGTATCTGTACTGATGTTAATCCAGCTCTCTCACACTGTCACTCAGTAACCCCTCTCCCCCAGCAGCCTGTGTTACTGACTGTGTCTGTACTGATGTTAATCCAGCTCCCTCACACTGTCACTCAGTTACCCCTCTCCAACAGCACCCTGTGTTACTGACTGTATCTGTACTGATGTTAATCCAGCTCCCTGACACTGTCACTCAGTAACCCCTCTCCCCATCACCCTGTGTTACTGGCTGTATCTGTACTGCTGTTAATCTAGTTCCCTCACACTGTCACTCAGTAACCCCTCTCCCCCCAACACCCTGCGTTACTCACTGTATCTGTACTGATGTTAATCCAGCTCCCTCACACTGTCACTCAGTAACCCCTCTCCCCCCAGCACCCTGTGTTACTGACTGTATCTGTATTGATGTTAATCCAGCTCCCTCACACTGTCACTCAGTAACCCCTCTCTCCCCAGCACCCTGTGTTCCTGAATGTATCTGTACTGATGTTAATCCAGCTCCCTCACACTGTCACTCAGTAACCCCTCTCCCCCAGCACGCTGTGTTACTGACTGTATCTGTACTGCTGTTAATCCAGATCCCTCACACTGTCACTCAGTAACCCCATCCCCCAGCACCCTGTGTTACTGACTGTGTCTGTACTGATGTTAATCCAGCTCCCTCACACTATCACTCAGTAACCCCATCCCCCAGCACCCTGTGTTACTGACTGTGTCTGTACTGATGTTAATCCAGCTCCCTCACACTGTCACTCAGTAACCCCTCTCCCCCAGCACCCTGTGTTACTGACTGTATCTGTACTGATGTTAATCCAGCTCCCTCACACTGTCACTCAGTAACCCCATCCCCCAGCACCCTGTGTTACTGACTGTGTCTGTACTGATGTTAATCCAGCTCCCTCACACTATCACTCAGTAACCCCTCTCCCCCAGCACGCTGTGTTACTGACTGTATCTGTACTGATGTTAATCCAGCTCCCTCACACTGTCACTCAGTAACCCCTCTCCCCCAGCACCCTGTGTTACTGACTGTATCGGTACTGATGTTAATCCAGCTCCCTCACACTGTCACTCAGTAACCCCTCTCCCCCAGCACCCTGTGTTACTGACTGTATCTGTACTGATGTTAATCCAGCTCCCTCACTGTCACTCAGTAACCCCACTCTCCCCAGCACCCTGTGTTACTGACTGTATCTGTACTGATGTTAATCCAGCTCCCTCACACTGTCACTCAGTAAACCCTCTCCCCCAGCACCCTGTGTTACTGACTGTATCTGTACTGATGTTAATCCAGCTCCCTCACACTGTCACTCAGTAACCCCTCTCTCCCCAGCACCCTGTGTTACTGACTGTATCTGTACTGATGTTAATCCAGCTCCCTCACACTGTCACTCAGTAAACCCTCTCCCCCAGCACCCTGTGTGACTGACTGTATCTGTACTGATGTTAATCCAGCTCCCTCACACTATCACTCAATAACCCCTCTCCCCAGCACCGTGTTACTGACTGTATCTGTACTGATGTTAATCCAGCTCCCTCAAACTGTCACTCAGTAACCCCTCTCCCCAGCACGCTGTGTTACTGACTGTTTCTATACTGATGTTAATCCAGCTCCCTCACACTGTCACTCAGTAACCCCTCTCCCCCAGCACCCTGTGTTACTGACTGTATCTGTACTGATGTTAATCCAGCTCCCTCACACTGTCACTCAGTAACCCCTCTCACCCCAGCATCCTGTGTTACTGACTGTATCTGTGCTGATGTTAATCCAGCTCCCTCACACTGTCACTCAGTAACCCCTCACCCCCAGCACCCTGTGTTACTGACTGTATCTGTACTGGTTTTAATCCAGCTCCCTCACACTGTTACTCAGTAACCCCTCACCCCCAGCACCCTGTGTTACTGACTGTATCTGTACTGATGTTAATCCAGCTCCCCCACACTGTCACTCAGTAACCCCTCTCTCCCCAGCACCCTGTGTTCCTGACTGTATCTGTACTGATGTTAATCCAGCTCCCTCACACTGTCACTCAGTAACCCCTCTCTCCCCAGCACCCTGTGTTCCTGAATGTATCTGTACGGATGTTAATCCAGCTCCCTCACACTGTCACTCAGTAACCCCTCTCTCCCCAGCACCCTGTGTTAGTGACTGTATCTATACTGATGTTAATCCAGCTCCCGCACACTATCACTCAGTAACCCCATCCCCCAGCACCCTGTGTTACTGACTGTGACTGTACTGATGTTAATCCAGCTCCCTCACTCTATCACTCAGTAACCCCATCCCCCAGCACCCTATGTTACTGACTGTGTCTGTACTGATGTTAATCCAGCTCCCTGACACTGTCACTCAGTAACCCCATCCCCCAGCACCCTGTGTTGCTGACTGTATCTGTACTGATGTTAATCCAGCTCCCTGACACTGTCACTCAGTAATCCCTCTCCCCAGCACGCTGTGTTACTGACTGTATCTGTACTGCTGTTAATCCAGCTCCCTCACACTGTCACTCAGTAACCCCATCCCCCAGCACCCTGTGTTACTGACTGTGTCTGTACTGATGTTAATCCAGCTCCTTCACACTATCACTCAGTAACCCCGTCCCCCAGCACCCTGTGTTACTGACTGTGTCTGTACTGATGTTAATCCAGCTCCCTCACACTGTCACTCAGTTACCCCTCTCCAACAGCACCCTGTGTTACTGACTGTATCTGTACTGATGTTAATCCAGCTCCCTGACACTGTCACTCAGTAACCCCTCTCCCCATCACCCTGTGTTACTGGCTGTATCTGTACTGCTGTTAATCTAGTTCCCTCACACTGTCACTCAGTAACCCCTCTCCCCCCAACACCCTGCGTTACTCACTGTATCTGTACTGATGTTAATCCAGCTCCCTCACACTGTCACTCAGTAACCCCTCTCCCCCCAGCACCCTGTGTTACTGACTGTATCTGTATTGATGTTAATCCAGCTCCCTCACACTGTCACTCAGTAACCCCTCTCTCCCCAGCACCCTGTGTTCCTGAATGTATCTGTACTGATGTTAATCCAGCTCCCTCACACTGTCACTCAGTAACCCCTCTCCCCCAGCACGCTGTGTTACTGACTGTATCTGTACTGCTGTTAATCCAGATCCCTCACACTGTCACTCAGTAACCCCATCCCCCAGCACCCTGTGTTACTGACTGTGTCTGTACTGATGTTAATCCAGCTCCCTCACACTATCACTCAGTAACCCCATCCCCCAGCACCCTGTGTTACTGACTGTGTCTGTACTGATGTTAATCCAGCTCCCTCACACTGTCACTCAGTAACCCCTCTCCCCCAGCACCCTGTGTTACTGACTGTATCTGTACTGATGTTAATCCAGCTCCCTCACACTGTCACTCAGTAACCCCATCCCCCAGCACCCTGTGTTACTGACTGTGTCTGTACTGATGTTAATCCAGCTCCCTCACACTATCACTCAGTAACCCCTCTCCCCCAGCACGCTGTGTTACTGACTGTATCTGTACTGATGTTAATCCAGCTCCCTCACACTGTCACTCAGTAACCCCTCTCCCCCAGCACCCTGTGTTACTGACTGTATCGGTACTGATGTTAATCCAGCTCCCTCACACTGTCACTCAGTAACCCCTCTCCCCCAGCACCCTGTGTTACTGACTGTATCTGTACTGATGTTAATCCAGCTCCCTCACTGTCACTCAGTAACCCCACTCTCCCCAGCACCCTGTGTTACTGACTGTATCTGTACTGATGTTAATCCAGCTCCCTCACACTGTCACTCAGTAAACCCTCTCCCCCAGCACCCTGTGTTACTGACTGTATCTGTACTGATGTTAATCCAGCTCCCTCACACTGTCACTCAGTAACCCCTCTCTCCCCAGCACCCTGTGTTACTGACTGTATCTGTACTGATGTTAATCCAGCTCCCTCACACTGTCACTCAGTAAACCCTCTCCCCCAGCACCCTGTGTGACTGACTGTATCTGTACTGATGTTAATCCAGCTCCCTCACACTATCACTCAATAACCCCTCTCCCCAGCACCGTGTTACTGACTGTATCTGTACTGATGTTAATCCAGCTCCCTCAAACTGTCACTCAGTAACCCCTCTCCCCAGCACGCTGTGTTACTGACTGTTTCTATACTGATGTTAATCCAGCTCCCTCACACTGTCACTCAGTAACCCCTCTCCCCCAGCACCCTGTGTTACTGACTGTATCTGTACTGATGTTAATCCAGCTCCCTCACACTGTCACTCAGTAACCCCTCTCACCCCAGCATCCTGTGTTACTGACTGTATCTGTGCTGATGTTAATCCAGCTCCCTCACACTGTCACTCAGTAACCCCTCACCCCCAGCACCCTGTGTTACTGACTGTATCTGTACTGGTTTTAATCCAGCTCCCTCACACTGTTACTCAGTAACCCCTCACCCCCAGCACCCTGTGTTACTGACTGTATCTGTACTGATGTTAATCCAGCTCCCCCACACTGTCACTCAGTAACCCCTCTCTCCCCAGCACCCTGTGTTCCTGACTGTATCTGTACTGATGTTAATCCAGCTCCCTCACACTGTCACTCAGTAACCCCTCTCTCCCCAGCACCCTGTGTTCCTGAATGTATCTGTACGGATGTTAATCCAGCTCCCTCACACTGTCACTCAGTAACCCCTCTCTCCCCAGCACCCTGTGTTAGTGACTGTATCTATACTGATGTTAATCCAGCTCCCGCACACTATCACTCAGTAACCCCATCCCCCAGCACCCTGTGTTACTGACTGTGACTGTACTGATGTTAATCCAGCTCCCTCACTCTATCACTCAGTAACCCCATCCCCCAGCACCCTATGTTACTGACTGTGTCTGTACTGATGTTAATCCAGCTCCCTGACACTGTCACTCAGTAACCCCATCCCCCAGCACCCTGTGTTGCTGACTGTATCTGTACTGATGTTAATCCAGCTCCCTGACACTGTCACTCAGTAATCCCTCTCCCCAGCACGCTGTGTTACTGACTGTATCTGTACTGCTGTTAATCCAGCTCCCTCACACTGTCACTCAGTAACCCCATCCCCCAGCACCCTGTGTTACTGACTGTGTCTGTACTGATGTTAATCCAGCTCCTTCACACTATCACTCAGTAACCCCGTCCCCCAGCACCCTGTGTTACTGACTGTGTCTGTACTGATGTTAATCCAGCTCCCTCACACTGTTACTCAGTAACCCCACTCTCCCCAGCACCCTGTGTTACTGACTGTATCTGTACTGATGTTAATCCAGCTCCCTCACACTGTCACTCAGTGAACCCTCTCCCCCAGCACCCTGTGTTACTGACTGTATCTGTACTGATGTTAATCCAGCTCCCTCACACTATCACTCAATAACCCCTCTCCCCAGCACCGTGTTACTGACTGTATCTGTACTGATGTTAATCCAGCTCCCTCAAACTGTCACTCAGTAACCCCTCTCCCCAGCACGCTGTGTTACTGACTGTTTCTATACTGATGTTAATCCAGCTCCCTCACACTGTCACTCAGTAACCCCTCTCCCCCAGCACCCTGTGTTACTGACTGTATCTGTACTGATGTTAATCCAGCTCCCTCACACTGGCACTCAGTAACCCCTCATACCCCAGCACCCTGTGTTACTGACTGTATCTGTGCTGATGTTAATCCAGCTCCCTCACACTGTCACTCAGTAACCCCTCACCCCCAGCACCCTGTGTTACTGACTGTATCTGTACTGGTTTTAATCCAGCTCCCTCACACTGTTACTCAGTAACCCCTCACCCCCAGCACCCTGTGTTACTGACTGTATCTGTACTGATGTTAATCCAGATCCCCCACACTGTCACGCAGTAACCCCTCTCCCCCCAGCACCCTGTGTTACTGACTGTATCTGTACTGATGTTAATCCAGCTCCCTCACACTGTCACTCAGTAACCCCTCTCTCCCCAGCACCCTGTGCTCCTGAATGTATCTGTACTGATGTTAATCCAGCTCCCTCACACTGTCACTCAGTAACCCCTCTCTCCCCAGCACCCTGTGTTACTGACTGTATCTATACTGATGTTAATCCAGCTCCCGCACACTATCACTCAGTAACCCCATCCCCCAGCACCCTGTGTTACTGACTGTGTCTGTACTGATGTTAATCCAGCTGCCTCACACTGTCACTCAGTAACCCCTCGCCCCAGCACCCTGTGTTACTGACTGTATCTGTACTGATGTTAACCCAGCTCCCTCACACTGTCACTCAGTAACCCCTCTCTCCCCAGCACCCTGTGTTCCTGACTGTATCTGTCCTGATGTTAATCCAGCTCCTTCACACTGTCACTCAGTAACCCCTCTCCCCCCAGCACCCTGTGTTACTGACTGTATCTGTACTGATGTTAATCCAGCTCCGTCACACTGTCACTCAGTAACCCCTCTCTACCCAGCACCCTGTGTTCCTGAATGTATCTGTACTGATGTTAATCCAGCTCCCTCACACTGTCACTCAGTAACCCCTCTCCCCCAGCACGCTGTGTTACTGACTGTATCTGTACTGCTGTTAATCCAGATCCCTCACACTGTCACTCAGTAACCCCATCCCCCAGCACCCTGTGTTACTGACTGTGTCTGTACTGATGTTAATCCAGCTCCCTCACACTGTCACTCAGTAACCCCTCTCCCCCAGCACCCTGTGTTACTGACTGTATCTGTACTGATGTTAATCCAGCTCCCTCACACTGTCACTCAGTAACCCCATCCCCCAGCACCCTGTGTTACTGACTGTGTCTGTACTGATGTTAATCCAGCTCCCTCACACTATCAGTCAGTAACTCCTCTCCCCCAGCACCTTGGGTTACTGACTGTATCTGTACTGATGTTAATCCAGCTCCCTCACACTGTCACTCAGTAACCCCTCTCCCCCAGCACCCTGTGTTACTGACTGTATCTGTACTGATGTTAATCCAGCTCCCTCACACTGTCACTCAGTAACCCCTCTCCCCCAGCACCCTGTGTTACTGACTGTATCTGTACTGGTATTAATCCAGCTCCCTCACACTGTCACTCAGTAACCCCTCTCTCCCCAGCACCCTGTGTTACTGGCTGTATCTGTACTGATGTTAATCCAGCTCCCTCACACTGTCACTCAGTAACCCCTCTCCCCCAGCACCCTGTGTTACTGACTGTGTCTGTACTGATGTTAATCCAGCTCCCTCACACTGTTACTCAGTAACCCCACTCTCCCCAGCACCCTGTGTTACTGACTGTATCTGTACTGATGTTAATCCAGCTCCCTCACACTGTCACTCAGTAAACCCTCTCCCCCAGCACCCTGTGTTACTGACTGTATCTGTACTGATGTTAATCCAGCTCCCTCACACTATCACTCAATAACCCCTCTCCCCAGCACCGTGTTACTGACTGTATCTGTACTGATGTTAATCCAGCTCCCTCAAACTGTCACTCAGTAACCCCTCTCCCCAGCACGCTGTGTTACTGACTGTTTCTATACTGATGTTAATCCAGCTCCCTCACACTGTCACTCAGTAACCCCTCTCCCCCCAGCACCCTGTGTTACTGACTGTATCTCTACTGATGTTAATCCAGCTCCCTCACACTGTCACTCAGTAACCCCTCTCTCCCCCAGCACACTGTGTTACTGACTGTATCTGTACTGATGTTAATCCAGCTCCCTCACACTGTCACTCAGTAACCCCTCTCCCCCAGCACCCTGTGCTACTGACTGTATCTGTACTGATGTTAATCCAGCTCCCTCACACTGTCACTCAGTAACCCCTCTCACCCCAGCATCCTGTGTTACTGACTGTATCTGTGCTGATGTTAATCCAGCTCCCTCACACTGTCACTCAGTAACCCCTCACCCCCAGCACCATGTGTTACTGACTGTATCTGTACTGGTTTTAATCCAGCTCCCTCACACTGTTACTCAGTAACCCCTCACCCCCAGCACCCTGTGTTACTGACTGTATCTGTACTGATGTTAATCCAGCTCCCCCACACTGTCACTCAGTAACCCCTCTCTCCCCAGCACCCTGTGTTCCTGACTGCATCTGTACTGATGTTAATCCAGCTCCCTCACACTGTCACTCAGTAACCCCTCTCCCCCAGCACCCCGTGTTACTGACTGTATCTGTACTGATGTTAATCCAGCTCGTTCACACTGTCACTCAGTAACCCCTCTCCCCCAGCACCCTGTGTTACTGACTGTGTCTGTACTGATGTTAATCCAGCTCCCTCACACTGTCACTCAGTAACCCCTCTCCCCCAGCACCCTGTGTTACTGACTGTATCTGTACTGATGTTAATCCAGCTCCCTCACACTGTCACTCAGTAACCCCTCTCCCCCAGCACCCTGTGTTACTGACTGTGTCTGTACTGATGTTAATCCAGCTCCCTCACACTGTCACTCAGTAACCCCTCTCTCCCAGCACCCTGTGTTACTGACTGTATCTGTACTGATGTTAATCCAGCTCCCTCACACTGTCACTCAGTAACCCATCTCCCCCCTGCACCCTGTGTTACTGACTGTGTCTGTCCTGATGTTAATCCAGCTGCCTCACACTGTCACTCAGTTACCCCTCTCCCCCAGCACCCTGAGTTACTGACTGTATCTGTACTGATGTTAATCCAGCTCCCTCACACTGTCACTCAGTAACGCCTTTCTCCCCAGCACCCTGTGTTACTGACTGTATCTGTACTGATGTTAATCCAGCTCTCTCACACTGTCACTCAGTAACCCCTCTCCCCCAGCAGCCTGTGTTACTGACTGTGTCTGTACTGATGTTAATCCAGCTCCCTCACACTGTCACTCAGTTACCCCTCTCCAACAGCACCCTGTGTTACTGACTGTATCTGTACTGATGTTAATCCAGCTCCCTGACACTGTCACTCAGTAACCCCTCTCCCCATCACCCTGTGTTACTGGCTGTATCTGTACTGCTGTTAATCTAGTTCCCTCACACTGTCACTCAGTAACCCCTCTCCCCCCAACACCCTGCGTTACTCACTGTATCTGTACTGATGTTAATCCAGCTCCCTCACACTGTCACTCAGTAACCCCTCTCCCCCCAGCACCCTGTGTTACTGACTGTATCTGTATTGATGTTAATCCAGCTCCCTCACACTGTCACTCAGTAACCCCTCTCTCCCCAGCACCCTGTGTTCCTGAATGTATCTGTACTGATGTTAATCCAGCTCCCTCACACTGTCACTCAGTAACCCCTCTCCCCCAGCACGCTGTGTTACTGACTGTATCTGTACTGCTGTTAATCCAGATCCCTCACACTGTCACTCAGTAACCCCATCCCCCAGCACCCTGTGTTACTGACTGTGTCTGTACTGATGTTAATCCAGCTCCCGCACACTATCACTCAGTAACCCCATCCCCCAGCACCCTGTGTTACTGACTGTGTCTGTACTGATGTTAATCCAGCTCCCTCACACTGTCACTCAGTAACCCCTCTCCCCCAGCACCCTGTGTTACTGACTGTATCTGTACTGATGTTAATCCAGCTCCCTCACACTGTCACTCAGTAACCCCATCCCCCAGCACCCTGTGTTACTGACTGTGTCTGTACTGATGTTAATCCAGCTCCCTCACACTATCACTCAGTAACCCCTCTCCCCCAGCACGCTGTGTTACTGACTGTATCTGTACTGATGTTAATCCAGCTCCCTCACACTGTTACTCAGTAACCCCTCACCCCCAGCACCCTGTGTTACTGACTGTATCTGTACTGATGTTAATCCAGCTCCCCCACACTGTCACTCAGTAACCCCTCTCTCCCCAGCACCCTGTGTTCCTGACTGTATCTGTACTGATGTTAATCCAGCTCCCTCACACTGTCACTCAGTAACCCCTCTCTCCCCAGCACCCTGTGTTCCTGAATGTATCTGTACGGATGTTAATCCAGCTCCCTCACACTGTCACTCAGTAACCCCTCTCTCCCCAGCACCCTGTGTTAGTGACTGTATCTATACTGATGTTAATCCAGCTCCCGCACACTATCACTCAGTAACCCCATCCCCCAGCACCCTGTGTTACTGACTGTGACTGTACTGATGTTAATCCAGCTCCCTCACTCTATCACTCAGTAACCCCATCCCCCAGCACCCTATGTTACTGACTGTGTCTGTACTGATGTTAATCCAGCTCCCTGACACTGTCACTCAGTAACCCCATCCCCCAGCACCCTGTGTTGCTGACTGTATCTGTACTGATGTTAATCCAGCTCCCTGACACTGTCACTCAGTAATCCCTCTCCCCAGCACGCTGTGTTACTGACTGTATCTGTACTGCTGTTAATCCAGCTCCCTCACACTGTCACTCAGTAACCCCATCCCCCAGCACCCTGTGTTACTGACTGTGTCTGTACTGATGTTAATCCAGCTCCTTCACACTATCACTCAGTAACCCCGTCCCCCAGCACCCTGTGTTACTGACTGTGTCTGTACTGATGTTAATCCAGCTCCCTCACACTGTTACTCAGTAACCCCACTCTCCCCAGCACCCTGTGTTACTGACTGTATCTGTACTGATGTTAATCCAGCTCCCTCACACTGTCACTCAGTGAACCCTCTCCCCCAGCACCCTGTGTTACTGACTGTATCTGTACTGATGTTAATCCAGCTCCCTCACACTATCACTCAATAACCCCTCTCCCCAGCACCGTGTTACTGACTGTATCTGTACTGATGTTAATCCAGCTCCCTCAAACTGTCACTCAGTAACCCCTCTCCCCAGCACGCTGTGTAACTGACTGTTTCTATACTGATGTTAATCCAGCTCCCTCACACTGTCACTCAGTAACCCCTCTCCCCCAGCACCCTGTGTTACTGACTGTATCTGTACTGATGTTAATCCAGCTCCCTCACACTGGCACTCAGTAACCCCTCATACCCCAGCACCCTGTGTTACTGACTGTATCTGTGCTGATGTTAATCCAGCTCCCTCACACTGTCACTCAGTAACCCCTCACCCCCAGCACCCTGTGTTACTGACTGTATCTGTACTGGTTTTAATCCAGCTCCCTCACACTGTTACTCAGTAACCCCTCACCCCCAGCACCCTGTGTTACTGACTGTATCTGTACTGATGTTAATCCAGATCCCCCACACTGTCACGCAGTAACCCCTCTCCCCCCAGCACCCTGTGTTACTGACTGTATCTGTACTGATGTTAATCCAGCTCCCTCACACTGTCACTCAGTAACCCCTCTCTCCCCAGCACCCTGTGCTCCTGAATGTATCTGTACTGATGTTAATCCAGCTCCCTCACACTGTCACTCAGTAACCCCTCTCTCCCCAGCACCCTGTGTTACTGACTGTATCTATACTGATGTTAATCCAGCTCCCGCACACTATCACTCAGTAACCCCATCCCCCAGCACCCTGTGTTACTGACTGTGTCTGTACTGATGTTAATCCAGCTGCCTCACACTGTCACTCAGTAACCCCTCGCCCCAGCACCCTGTGTTACTGACTGTATCTGTACTGATGTTAACCCAGCTCCCTCACACTGTCACTCAGTAACCCCTCTCTCCCCAGCACCCTGTGTTTTTACATAGATTACATAGAACATACAGTGCAGAAGGAGGCCATTCGGCCCATCGAGTCTGCACCGACCCACATTAATCCCTCACTTCCACCTTATCCCCGCAACCCAATAACCCCTCCCTTATGGACACTACGGGTAATTTAGCATGGCCAATCCACCTAACCTGCACGTCTTTGGACTGTGGGAGGAAACCGGAGCACCCGGAGGAAACCCACGCGGACACGGGGAGAACGTGCAAACTCCGCACAGACAGTGACCCAGCGGGGAATCGAACCTGGGACCCTGGCGCTGTGAAGCCACAGTGCTAATCACTTGTGCTACCGTGCTGCCCCAATGGAAGGTACGTAGTCAGCAGGACTACGTACCTTCTGTTCCTGACTGTATCTGTCCTGATGTTAATCCAGCTCCTTCACACTGTCACTCAGTAACCCCTCTCCCCCCAGCACCCTGTGTTACTGACTGTATCTGTACTGATGTTAATCCAGCTCCGTCACACTGTCACTCAGTAACCCCTCTCTCCCAGCACCCTGTGTTACTGACTGTATCTGTACTGATGTTAATCCAGCTCCCTCACACTGTCACTCAGTAACCCCTCTCCCCCAGCACGCTGTGTTACTGACTGTATCTGTACTGCTGTTAATCCAGATCCCTCACACTGTCACTCAGTAACCCCATCCCCCAGCACCCTGTGTCACTGACTGTGTCTGTACTGATGTTAATCCAGCTCCCTCACACTGTCACTCAGTAACCCCTCTCCCCCAGCAGCCTGTGTTACTGACTGTATCTGTACTGATGTTAATCCAGCTCCCTCACACTGTCACTCAGTAACCCCATCCCCCAGCACCCTGTGTTACTGACTGTGTCTGTACTGATGTTAATCCAGCTCCCTCACACTATCAGTCAGTAACTCCTCTCCCCCAGCACCTTGGGTTACTGACTGTATCTGTACTGATGTTAATCCAGCTCCCTCACACTGTCACTCAGTAACCCCTCTCCCCCAGCACCCTGTGTTACTGACTGTATCTGTACTGATGTTAATCCAGCTCCCTCACACTGTCACTCAGTAACCCCTCTCCCCCAGCACCCTGTGTTACTGACTGTATCTGTACTGGTATTAATCCAGCTCCCTCACACTGTCACTCAGTAACCCCTCTCTCCCCAGCACCCTGTGTTACTGGCTGTATCTGTACTGATGTTAATCCAGCTCCCTCACACTGTCACTCAGTAACCCCTCTCCCCCAGCACCCTGTGTTACTGACTGTGTCTGTACTGATGTTAATCCAGCTCCCTCACACTGTTACTCAGTAACCCCACTCTCCCCAGCACCCTGTGTTACTGACTGTATCTGTACTGATGTTAATCCAGCTCCCTCACACTGTCACTCAGTAAACCCTCTCCCCCAGCACCCTGTGTTACTGACTGTATCTGTACTGATGTTAATCCAGCTCCCTCACACTATCACTCAATAACCCCTCTCCCCAGCACCGTGTTACTGACTGTATCTGTACTGATGTTAATCCAGCTCCCTCAAACTGTCACTCAGTAACCCCTCTCCCCAGCACGCTGTGTTACTGACTGTTTCTATACTGATGTTAATCCAGCTCCCTCACACTGTCACTCAGTAACCCCTCTCCCCCCAGCACCCTGTGTTACTGACTGTATCTGTACTGATGTTAATCCAGCTCCCTCACACTGTCACTCAGTAACCCCTCTCTCCCCCAGCACACTGTGTTACTGACTGTATCTGTACTGATGTTAATCCAGCTCCCTCACACTGTCACTCAGTAACCCCTCTCCCCCAGCACCCTGTGCTACTGACTGTATCTGTACTGATGTTAAACCAGCTCCCTCACACTGTCACTCAGTAACCCCTCTCACCCCAGCATCCTGTGTTACTGACTGTATCTGTGCTGATGTTAATCCAGCTCCCTCACACTGTCACTCAGTAACCCCTCACCCCCAGCACCATGTGTTACTGACTGTATCTGTACTGGTTTTAATCCAGCTCCCTCACACTGTTACTCAGTAACCCCTCACCCCCAGCACCCTGTGTTACTGACTGTATCTGTACTGATGTTAATCCAGCTCCCCCACACTGTCACTCAGTAACCCCTCTCTCCCCAGCACCCTGTGTTCCTGACTGCATCTGTACTGATGTTAATCCAGCTCCCTCACACTGTCACTCAGTAACCCCTCTCCCCCAGCACCCCGTGTTACTGACTGTATCTGTACTGATGTTAATCCAGCTCGTTCACACTGTCACTCAGTAACCCCTCTCCCCCAGCACCCTGTGTTACTGACTGTATCTGTACTGATGTTAATCCAGCTCCCTCACACTGTCACTCAGTAACCCCTCTCCCCCAGCACCCTGTGTTACTGACTGTATCTGTACTGATGTTAATCCAGCTCCCTCACACTGTCACTCAGTAACCCCTCTCCCCCAGCACCCTGTGTTACTGACTGTATCTGTACTGATGTTAATCCAGCTCGTTCACACTGTCACTCTGTATCCCCTCTCTCCCCAGCACCCTGTGTTCCTGACTGTATCTGTACTGATGTTAATCCAGCTCCCTCACACTGTCACTCAGTAACTCCTCTCCCCCAGCACCCTGTGTTACTGACTGTGTCTGTACTGATGTTAATCCAGCTCCCTCACACTGTCACTCAGTAACCCCTCTCCCCCCAGCACCCTGTGTTACTGACTGTATCGGTACTGATGTTAATCCAGCTCCCTCACACTGTCACTCAGTAACCCCTCTCCCCCAGCACCCTGTGTTACTGACTGTATCTGTACTGATGTTAATCCAGCTCCCTCACACTGTCACTCAGTAACCCCTCTCCCCCAGCACCCTGTGTTACTGACTGTATCTGTGCTGATGTTAATCCAGCTCCCTCACACTGTCACTCAGTAACCTCTCCCCAGCACCCTGTGTTACTGACTGTATCTGTACAGATGTTAATCCAGCTCCCGCACACTATCACTCAGTAACCCCATCCCCCAGCACACTGTGTTACTGACTGTGACTGTACTGATGTTAATCCAGCTCCCTCACTCTATCACTCAGTAACCCCATCCCCCAGCACCCTGTGTTACTGACTGTGTCTGTACTGATGTTAATCCAGCTCCCTCACACTGTCACTCAGTAACCCCATCCCCCAGCACCCTGTGTTGCTGACTGTATCTGTACTGATGTTAATCCAGCTCCCTGACACTGTCACTCAGTAATCCCTCTCCCCAGCACCCTGTGTTACTGACTGTATCTAAACTGATGTTAATCCAGCTCCCTCACTCTATCACTCAGTAACACCTCTCCCCCAGCACGCTGTGTTACTGACTGTATCTGTACTGCTGTTAATCCAGCTCCCTCACACTGTCACTCAGTAACCCCTCTCCCCCAGCACCCTGTGTTACTGACTGTATCTGTACTGATGTTAATCCAGCTGCCTCACACTGTCACTCAGTAACCCCTCTCCCCCAGCACCCTGTGATACTGACTGTATCTGTACTGATGTTAATCCAGCTCCCTCACACTGTCACTCAGTAACCCCTCTCCCCCAGCACCCTGTGTTACTGACTGTATCTGTACTGATGTTAATCCAGCCCCCTCACACTGTCACTCAGTAACCCCTCTCCCTCAGCACGCTGTGTTACTGACTGTATCTGTACTGATGTTAATCCAGCTCCCTCACACTGTCACTAAGTAACCCCATCCCCCAGCACCCTGTGTTACTGACTGTGTCTGTACTGATGTTAATCCAGCTCCTTCACACTATCACTCAGTAACCCCATCCCCCAGCACCCTGTGTTACTGACTGTGTCTGTACTGATGTTAATCCAGCTCCCTCACACTGTTACTCAGTAACCCCACTCTCCCCAGCACCCTGTGTTACTGACTGTGTCTGTACTGATGTTAATCCAGCTCCCTCACACTGTTACTCAGTAACCCCACTCTCCCCAGCACCCTGTGTTACTGACTGTATCTGTATTGATGTTAATCCAGCTCCCTCACACTGTCACTCAGTAAACCCTCTCCCCCAGCACCCTGTGTTACTGACTGTATCTGTACTGATGTTAATCCAGCTCCCTCACACTATCACTCAATAACCCCTCTCCCCAGCACCGTGTTACTGACTGTATCTGTACTGATGTTAATCCAGCTCCCTCAAACTGTCACTCAGTAACCCCTCTCCCCAGCACGCTGTGTTACTGACTGTTTCTATACTGATGTTAATCCAGCTCCCTCACACTGTCACTCAGTAACCCCTCTCCCCCAGCACCCTGTGTTACTGACTGTATCTGTACTGATGTTAATCCAGCTCCCTCACACTGTCACTCAGTAACCCCTCTCACCCCAGCACCCTGTGTTACTGACTGTATCTGTGCTGATGTTAATCCAGCTCCCACACACTGTCACTCAGTAACCCCTCTCCCCCAGCACCCTGAGTTACTGACTGTGTCTGTGCTGATGTTAATCCAGCTCCCTCACACTGTCACTCAGTAACCCCTCTCCCCCAGCACCCTGTGTTCCTGACTGTATCTGTACTGATGTTAATCCAGCTCCCTCACACTGTCACTCAGTAACCCCTCTCTCCCCAGCACCCTGTGTTCCTGACTGTATCTGTACTGATGTTAATCCAGCTCCCTCACACTGTCACTCAGTAACCCCTCACCCCCAGCACCCTGTGTTCCTGACTGTATCTGTACTGATGTTAATCCAGCTCCCTCACACTGTCACTCAGTAACCCCTCTCTCCCCAGCACCCTGTGTTACTGACTGTATCTGTACTGATGTTAATCCAGCTCCCTCACACTGTCACTCAGTAACCCCTCTCCCCAGCACCCTGTGTTACTGACTGTATCTGTACTGATGTTAATCCAGCTCCCTCACACTGTCACTCAGTAACCCCTCTCCCCCAGCACCCAGTGTTCCTGACTGTATCTGTACTGATGTTAATCCAGCTGCCTCACACTGTCACTCAGTAACCCCTCTCCCCCCAGCACCCTGTGTTACTGACTGTATCTGTACTGATGTTAATCCAGCTCCCTCACACTGTCACTCAGTAACCCCTCTCCCCCAGCACCCTGTGTTCCTGACTGTATCTGTACTGATGTTAATCCAGCTCCCTCACACTGTCACTCAGTAACCCCTCTCCCCCAGCACCCTGTGTTACTGACTGTATCTGTACTGATGTTAATCCAGCTCCCTCACACTGTCACTCAGTAACCCCTCTCCCCCAGCACCCTGTGTTACTGACTGTGTCTGTACTGATGTTAATCCAGCTCCCTCACACTGTCACTCAGTAACCCCTCTCCCCCAGCACCCTGTGTTACTGACTGTGTCTGTACTGATGTTAATCCAGCTCCCTCACACTGTCACTCAGTAACCCCTCTCCCCCAGCGCCCTGTGTTACTGACTGTATCTGTACTGATGTTAATCCAGCTCCCTCACACTGTCACTCAGTAACCCCATCCCCCAGCACCCTGTGTTACTGACTGTATCTGTACTGATGTTAATCCAGCTCCCTCACACTGTCACTCAGTAACCCCTCTCCCCCCAGCACCCTGTGTTACTGACTGTATCTGTACTGATGTTAATCCAGCTCCCTCACACTGTCACTCAGTAACCCCTCTCCCCAGCACCTTGTGTTACTGACTGTATCTGTACTGATGTTAATCCAGCTCCCTCACACTGTCACTCAGTAACCCCTCTCCCCTAGCACCCTGTGTTACTGACTGTATCTGTACTGATGTTAATCCAGCTCCCTCACACTGTCACTCAGTAACCCCTCTCCCCCAGCACCCTGTGTTACTGACTGTATCTGTACTGATGTTAATCCAGCTCCCTCACACTGTCACTCAGTAACCCCTCTCCCCAGCACCCTGGGTTACTGACTGTATCTGTACCAATGTTAATCCAGCTCCCTCACACTGTCACTCAGTAACCCCTCTCCCCCCAGCACCCTGTGTTACTGACTGTATCTGTACTGATGTTAATCCAGCTCCCTCACACTGTCACTCAGTAACCCCTCTCCCCCAGCACCCTGTGTTACTGACTGTATCTGTACTGATGTTAATCCAGCTCGTTCACACTGTCACTCAGTAACCCCTCTCCCCCAGCACCCTGTGTTACTGACTGTATCTGTACTGATGTTAATCCAGCTCCCTCACACTGTCACTCAGTCACCGCTCTCCCCCAGCACCCTGTGTTACTGACTGTATCTGTACTGATGTTAATCCAGCTCCCTCACACTGTCACTCAGTAACCCCTCTCTCCCCAGCACCCTGTGTTCCTGACTGTATCTGTACTGATGTTAATCCAGCTCCCTCACACTGTCACTCAGTAACCCCATCCCCCAGCACCCTGTGTTACTGACTGTATCTGTACTGATGTTAATCCAGCTCCCTCACACTGTCACTCAGTAACACCATCCCCCAGCACCCTGTGTTACTGACTGTATCTGTACTGATGTTAATCCAGCTCCCTCACACTGTCACTCAGTAACACCTCTCCCCCAGCACCCTGTGTTACTGACTGTATCTGTACTGATGTTAAACCAGCTCCCTCACACTGTCACTCAGTAACCCCTCTCCCCAGCACCCTGGGTTACTGACTGTATCTGTACCAATGTTAATCCAGCTCCCTCACACTGTCACTCAGTAACCCCTCTCCCCCCAGCACCCTGTGTTACTGACTGTATCTGTACTGATGTTAATCCAGCTCCCTCACACTGTCACTCAGTAACCCCTCTCCCCCAGCACCCTGTGTTCCTGACTGTATCTGTACTGATGTTAATCCAGCTGCCTCACACTGTCACTCAGTAACTCCTCTCCCCCCAGCACCCTGTGTTACTGACTGTATCTGTACTGATGTTAATCCAGCTCCCTCACACTGTCACTCAGTAACCCCTCTCCCCCAGCACACTGTGTTCCTGACTGTATCTGTACTGATGTTAATCCAGCTCCCTCACACTGTCACTCAGTAACCCCTCTCCCCCAGCACCCTGTGTTACTGACTGTATCTGTACTGATGTTAATCCAGCTCCCTCACACTGTCACTCAGTAACCCCTCTCCCCCAGCACCCTGTGTTACTGACTGTGTCTGTACTGATGTTAATCCAGCTCCCTCACACTGTCACTCAGTAACCCCTCTCCCCCAGCACCCTGTGTTACTGACTGTGTCTGTACTGATGTTAATCCAGCTCCCTCACACTGTCACTCAGTAACCCCTCTCCCCCAGCGCCCTGTGTTACTGACTGTATCTGTACTGATGTTAATCCAGCTCCCTCACACTGTCACTCAGTAACCCCATCCCCCAGCACCCTGTGTTACTGACTGTATCTGTACTGATGTTAATCCAGCTCCCTCACACTGTCACTCAGTAACCCCTCTCCCCCCAGCACCCTGTGTTACTGACTGTATCTGTACTGATGTTAATCCAGCTCCCTCACACTGTCACTCAGTAACCCCTCTCCCCAGCACCTTGTGTTACTGACTGTATCTGTACTGATGTTAATCCAGCTCCCTCACACTGTCACTCAGTAACCCCTCTCCCCCAGCACCCTGTGTTACTGACTGTATCTGTACTGATGTTAATCCAGCTCCCTCACACTGTCACTCAGTAACCCCTCTCCCCCAGCACCCTGTGTTACTGACTGTATCTGTACTGATGTTAATCCAGCTCCCTCACACTGTCACTCAGTAACCCCTCTCCCCAGCACCCTGGGTTACTGACTGTATCTGTACCAATGTTAATCCAGCTCCCTCACACTGTCACTCAGTAACCCCTCTCCCCCCAGCACCCTGTGTTACTGACTGTATCTGTACTGATGTTAATCCAGCTCCCTCACACTGTCACTCAGTAACCCCTCTCCCCCAGCACCCTGTGTTACTGACTGTATCTGTACTGATGTTAATCCAGCTCGTTCACACTGTCACTCAGTAACCCCTCTCCCCCAGCACCCTGTGTTACTGACTGTATCTGTACTGATGTTAATCCAGCTCCCTCACACTGTCACTCAGTCACCGCTCTCCCCCAGCACCCTGTGTTACTGACTGTATCTGTACTGATGTTAATCCAGCTCCCTCACACTGTCACTCAGTAACCCCTCTCTCCCCAGCATCCTGTGTTCCTGACTGTATCTGTACTGATGTTAATCCAGCTCCCTCACACTGTCACTCAGTAACCCCATCCCCCAGGACCCTGTGTTACTGACTGTATCTGTACTGATGTTAATCCAGCTCCCTCACACTGTCACTCAGTAACACCATCCCCCAGCACCCTGTGTTACTGACTGTATCTGTACTGATGTTAATCCAGCTCCCTCACACTGTCACTCAGTAACACCTCTCCCCCAGCACCCTGTGTTACTGACTGTATCTGTACTGATGTTAAACCAGCTCCCTCACACTGTCACTCAGTAACCCCTCTCCCCAGCACCCTGGGTTACTGACTGTATCTGTACCAATGTTAATCCAGCTCCCTCACACTGTCACTCAGTAACCCCTCTCCCCCCAGCACCCTGTGTTACTGACTGTATCTGTACTGATGTTAATCCAGCTCCCTCACACTGTCACTCAGTAACCCCTCTCCCCCAGCACCCTGTGTTACTGACTGTATCTGTACTGATGTTAATCCAGCTCCCTCACACTGTCACTCAGTCACCGCTCTCCCCCAGCACCCTGTGTTACTGACTGTATCTGTACTGATGTTAATCCAGCTCCCTCACACTGTCACTCAGTAACCCCTCTCTCCCCAGCACACTGTGTTACTGACTGTGTCTGTACTGATGTTAATCCAGCTCCCTCACACTGTCACTCAGTAACCCCTCTCCCCCAGCACCCTGTGTTACTGACTGTGTCTGTACTGATGTTAATCCAGCTCCCGCACACTGTCACTCAGTAACCCCTCTCCCCCAGCGCCCTGTGTTACTGACTGTATCTGTACTGATGTTAATCCAGCTCCCTCACACTGTCACTCAGTAACCCCATCCCCCAGCACCCTGTGTTACTGACTGTATCTGTACTGATGTTAATCCAGCTCCCTCACACTGTCACTCAGTAACCCCTCTCCCCCCAGCACCCTGTGTTACTGACTGTATCTGTACTGATGTTAATCCAGCTCCCTCACACTGTCACTCAGTAACCCCTCTCCCCAGCACCTTGTGTTACTGACTGTATCTGTACTGATGTTAATCCAGCTCCCTCACACTGTCACTCAGTAACCCCTCTCCCCCAGCACCCTGTGTTACTGACTGTATCTGTACTGATGTTAATCCAGCTCCCTCACACTGTCACTCAGTAACCCCTCTCCCCCAGCACCCTGTGTTACTGACTGTATCTGTACTGATGTTAATCCAGCTCCCTCACACTGTCACTCAGTAACCCCTCTCCCCAGCACCCTGGGTTACTGACTGTATCTGTACCAATGTTAATCCAGCTCCCTCACACTGTCACTCAGTAACCCCTCTCCCCCCAGCACCCTGTGTTACTGACTGTATCTGTACTGATGTTAATCCAGCTCCCTCACACTGTCACTCAGTAACCCCTCTCCCCCAGCACCGTGTGTTACTGACTGTATCTGTACTGATGTTAATCCAGCTCGTTCACACTGTCACTCAGTAACCCCTCTCCCCCAGCACCCTGTGTTACTGACTGTATCTGTACTGATGTTAATCCAGCTCCCTCACACTGTCACTCAGTCACCGCTCTCCCCCAGCACCCTGTGTTACTGACTGTATCTGTACTGATGTTAATCCAGCTCCCTCACACTGTCACTCAGTAACCCCTCTCTCCCCAGCACCCTGTGTTCCTGACTGTATCTGTACTGATGTTAATCCAGCTCCCTCACACTGTCACTCAGTAACCCCATCCCCCAGCACCCTGTGTTACTGACTGTATCTGTACTGATGTTAATCCAGCTCCCTCACACTGTCACTCAGTAACACCATCCCCCAGCACCCTGTGTTACTGACTGTATCTGTACTGATGTTAATCCAGCTCCCTCACACTGTCACTCAGTAACACCTCTCCCCCAGCACCCTGTGTTACTGACTGTATCTGTACTGATGTTAAACCAGCTCCCTCACACTGTCACTCAGTAACCCCTCTCCCCAGCACCCTGGGTTACTGACTGTATCTGTACCAATGTTAATCCAGCTCCCTCACACTGTCACTCAGTAACCCCTCTCCCCCCAGCACCCTGTGTTACTGACTGTATCTGTACTGATGTTAATCCAGCTCCCTCACACTGTCACTCAGTAACCCCTCTCCCCCAGCACCCTGTGTTCATGACTGTATCTGTACTGATGTTAATCCAGCTGCCTCACACTGTCACTCAGTAACTCCTCTCCCCCCAGCACCCTGTGTTACTGACTGTATCTGTACTGATGTTAATCCTGCTCCCTCACACTGTCACTCAGTAACCCCTCTCCCCCAGCACCCTGTGTTCCTGACTGTATCTGTACTGATGTTAATCCAGCTCCCTCACACTGTCACTCAGCAACCCCTCTCCCCCAGCACCCTGTGTTACTGACTGTATCTGTACTGATGTTAATCCAGCTCCCTCACACTGTCACTCAGTAACCCCTCTCCCCCAGCACCCTGTGTTACTGACTGTGTCTGTACTGATGTTAATCCAGCTCCCTCACACTGTCACTCAGTAACCCCTCTCCCCCAGCACCCTGTGTTACTGACTGTGTCTGTACTGATGTTAATCCAGCTCCCTCACACTGTCACTCAGTAACCCCTCTCCCCCAGCGCCCTGTGTTACTGACTGTATCTGTACTGATGTTAATCCAGCTCCCTCACACTGTCACTCAGTAACCCCATCCCCCAGCACCCTGTGTTACTGACTGTATCTGTACTGATGTTAATCCAGCTCCCTCACACTGTCACTCAGTAACCCCTCTCCCCCCAGCACCCTGTGTTACTGACTGTATCTGTACTGATGTTAATCCAGCTCCCTCACACTGTCACTCAGTAACCCCTCTCCCCAGCACCTTGTGTTACTGACTGTATCTGTACTGATGTTAATCCAGCTCCCTCACACTGTCACTCAGTAACCCCTCTCCCCCAGCACCCTGTGTTACTGACTGTATCTGTACTGATGTTAATCCAGCTCCCTCACACTGTCACTCAGTAACCCCTCTCCCCCAGCACCCTGTGTTACTGACTGTATCTGTACTGATGTTAATCCAGCTCCCTCACACTGTCACTCAGTAACCCCTCTCCCCAGCACCCTGGGTTACTGACTGTATCTGTACCAATGTTAATCCAGCTCCCTCACACTGTCACTCAGTAACCCCTCTCCCCCCAGCACCCTGTGTTACTGACTGTATCTGTACTGATGTTAATCCAGCTCCCTCACACTGTCACTCAGTAACCCCTCTCCCCCAGCACCCTGTGTTACTGACTGTATCTGTACTGATGTTAATCCAGCTCGTTCACACTGTCACTCAGTAACCCCTCTCCCCCAGCACCCTGTGTTACTGACTGTATCTGTACTGATGTTAATCGAGCTCCCTCACACTGTCACTCAGTCACCGCTCTCCCCCAGCACCCTGTGTTACTGACTGTATCTGTACTGATGTTAATCCAGCTCCCTCACACTGTCACTCAGTAACCCCTCTCTCCCCAGCACCCTGTGTTCCTGACTGTATCTGTACTGATGTTAATCCAGCTCCCTCACACTGTCACTCAGTAACCCCATCCCCCAGCACCCTGTGTTACTGACTGTATCTGGACTGATGTTAATCCAGCTCCCTCACACTGTCACTCAGTAACACCATCCCCCAGCACCCTGTGTTACTGACTGTATCTGTACTGATGTTAATCCAGCTCCCTCACACTGTCACTCAGTAACACCTCTCCCCCAGCACCCTGTGTTACTGACTGTATCTGTACTGATGTTAAACCAGCTCCCTCACACTGTCACTCAGTAACCCCTCTCCCCAGCACCCTGGGTTACTGACTGTATCTGTACCAATGTTAATCCAGCTCCCTCACACTGTCACTCAGTAACCCCTCTCCCCCCAGCACCCTGTGTTACTGACTGTATCTGTACTGATGTTAATCCAGCTCCCTCACACTGTCACTCAGTAACCCCTCTCCCCCAGCACCCTGTGTTACTGACTGTATCTGTACTGATGTTAATCCAGCTCCCTCACACTGTCACTCAGTCACCGCTCTCCCCCAGCACCCTGTGTTACTGACTGTATCTGTACTGATGTTAATCCAGCTCCCTCACACTGTCACTCAGTAACCCCTCTCTCCCCAGCACACTGTGTTCCTGACTCTATCTGTACTGATGTTAATCCAGCTCCCTCACACTGTCACTCAGTAACCCCATCCCCCAGCACCCTGTGTTACTGACTGTATCTGTACTGATGTTAATCCAGCTCCCTCACACTGTCACTCAGTAACCCCATCCCCCAGCACCCTGTGTTGCTGACTGTATCTGTACTGATGTTAATCCAGCTCCCTGACACTGTCACTCAGTAATCCCTCTCCCCAGCACGCTGTGTTACTGACTGTATCTGTACTGCTGTTAATCCAGCTCCCTCACACTGTCACTCAGTAACCCCATCCCCCAGCACCCTGTGTTACTGACTGTATCTGTACTGATGTTAATCCAGCTCCCTCACACTGTCACTCAGTAACCCCTCTCCCCCCAGCACCCTGTGTTACTGACTGTATCTGTACTGATGTTAATCCAGCTCCCTCACACTGTCACTCAGTAACCCCTCTCCCCAGCACCTTGTGTTACTGACTGTATCTGTACTGATGTTAATCCAGCTCCCTCACACTGTCACTCAGTAACCCCTCTCCCCCAGCACCCTGTGTTACTGACTGTATCTGTACTGATGTTAATCCAGCTCCCTCACACTGTCACTCAGTAACCCCTCTCCCCCAGCACCCTGTGTTACTGACTGTATCTGTACTGATGTTAATCCAGCTCCCTCACACTGTCACTCAGTAACCCCTCTCCCCAGCACCCTGGGTTACTGACTGTATCTGTACCAATGTTAATCCAGCTCCCTCACACTGTCACTCAGTAACCCCTCTCCCCCCAGCACCCTGTGTTACTGACTGTATCTGTACTGATGTTAATCCAGCTCCCTCACACTGTCACTCAGTAACCCCTCTCCCCCAGCACCCTGTGTTACTGACTGTATCTGTACTGATGTTAATCCAGCTCGTTCACACTGTCACTCAGTAACCCCTCTCCCCCAGCACCCTGTGTTACTGACTGTATCTGTACTGATGTTAATCCAGCTCCCTCACACTGTCACTCAGTCACCGCTCTCCCCCAGCACCCTGTGTTACTGACTGTATCTGTACTGATGTTAATCCAGCTCCCTCACACTGTCACTCAGTAACCCCTCTCTCCCCAGCACCCTGTGTTCCTGACTGTATCTGTACTGATGTTAATCCAGCTCCCTCACACTGTCACTCAGTAACACCATCCCCCAGCACCCTGTGTTACTGACTGTATCTGTACTGATGTTAATCCAGCTCCCTCACACTGTCACTCAGTAACACCATCCCCCAGCACCCTGTGTTACTGACTGTATCTGTACTGATGTTAATCCAGCTCCCTCACACTGTCACTCAGTAACACCTCTCCCCCAGCACCCTGTGTTACTGACTGTATCTGTACTGATGTTAAACCAGCTCCCTCACACTGTCACTCAGTAACCCCTCTCCCCCCAGCACCCTGTGTTACTGACTGTATCTGTACTGATGTTAATCCAGCTCCCTCACACTGTCACTCAGTAACCCCTCTCCCCCAGCACCCTGTGTTACTGACTGTATCTGTACTGATGTTAATCCAGCTCCCTCACACTGTCACTCAGTCACCGCTCTCCCCCAGCACCCTGTGTTACTGACTGTATCTGTACTGATGTTAATCCAGCTCCCTCACACTGTCACTCAGTAACCCCTCTCCCCCAGCACCCTGTGTTACTGACTGTATCTGTACTGATGTTAATCCAGCTCGTTCACACTGTCACTCAGTAACCCCTCTCCCCCAGCACCCTGTGTTACTGACTGTATCTGTACTGATGTTAATCCAGCTCCCTCACACTGTCACTCAGTCACCGCTCTCCCCCAGCACCCTGTGTTACTGACTGTATCTGTACTGATGTTAATCCAGCTCCCTCACACTGTCACTCAGTAACCCCTCTCTCCCCAGCACCCTGTGTTCCTGACTGTATCTGTACTGATGTTAATCCAGCTCCCTCACACTGTCACTCAGTAACACCATCCCCCAGCACCCTGTGTTACTGACTGTATCTGTACTGATGTTAATCCAGCTCCCTCACACTGTCACTCAGTAACACCATCCCCCAGCACCCTGTGTTACTGACTGTATCTGTACTGATGTTAATCCAGCTCCCTCACACTGTCACTCAGTAACACCTCTCCCCCAGCACCCTGTGTTACTGACTGTATCTGTACTGATGTTAAACCAGCTCCCTCACACTGTCACTCAGTAACCCCTCTCCCCCCAGCACCCTGTGTTACTGACTGTATCTGTACTGATGTTAATCCAGCTCCCTCACACTGTCACTCAGTAACCCCTCTCCCCCAGCACCCTGTGTTACTGACTGTATCTGTACTGATGTTAATCCAGCTCCCTCACACTGTCACTCAGTCACCGCTCTCCCCCAGCACCCTGTGTTACTGACTGTATCTGTACTGATGTTAATCCAGCTCCCTCACACTGTCACTCAGTAACACCTCTCCCCCAGCACCCTGTGTTACTGACTGTATCTGTACTGATGTTAAACCAGCTCCCTCACACTGTCACTCAGTAACCCCTCTCCCCAGCACCCTGGGTTACTGACTGTATCTGTACCAATGTTAATCCAGCTCCCTCACACTGTCACTCAGTAACCCCTCTCCCCCCAGCACCCTGTGTTACTGACTGTATCTGTACTGATGTTAATCCAGCTCCCTCACACTGTCACTCAGTAACCCCTCTCCCCCAGCACCCTGTGTTACTGACTGTATCTGTACTGATGTTAATCCAGCTCCCTCACACTGTCACTCAGTCACCGCTCTCCCCCAGCACCCTGTGTTACTGACTGTATCTGTACTGATGTTAATCCAGCTCCCTCACACTGTCACTCAGTAACCCCTCTCTCCCCAGCACACTGTGTTCCTGACTCTATCTGTACTGATGTTAATCCAGCTCCCTCACACTGTCACTCAGTAACCCCATCCCCCAGCACCCTGTGTTACTGACTGTATCTGTACTGATGTTAATCCAGCTCCCTCACACTGTCACTCAGTAACCCCATCCCCCAGCACCCTGTGTTGCTGACTGTATCTGTACTGATGTTAATCCAGCTCCCTGACACTGTCACTCAGTAATCCCTCTCCCCAGCACGCTGTGTTACTGACTGTATCTGTACTGCTGTTAATCCAGCTCCCTCACACTGTCACTCAGTAACCCCATCCCCCAGCACCCTGTGTTACTGACTGTATCTGTACTGATGTTAATCCAGCTCCCTCACACTGTCACTCAGTAACCCCTCTCCCCCCAGCACCCTGTGTTACTGACTGTATCTGTACTGATGTTAATCCAGCTCCCTCACACTGTCACTCAGTAACCCCTCTCCCCAGCACCTTGTGTTACTGACTGTATCTGTACTGATGTTAATCCAGCTCCCTCACACTGTCACTCAGTAACCCCTCTCCCCCAGCACCCTGTGTTACTGACTGTATCTGTACTGATGTTAATCCAGCTCCCTCACACTGTCACTCAGTAACCCCTCTCCCCCAGCACCCTGTGTTACTGACTGTATCTGTACTGATGTTAATCCAGCTCCCTCACACTGTCACTCAGTAACCCCTCTCCCCAGCACCCTGGGTTACTGACTGTATCTGTACCAATGTTAATCCAGCTCCCTCACACTGTCACTCAGTAACCCCTCTCCCCCCAGCACCCTGTGTTACTGACTGTATCTGTACTGATGTTAATCCAGCTCCCTCACACTGTCACTCAGTAACCCCTCTCCCCCAGCACCCTGTGTTACTGACTGTATCTGTACTGATGTTAATCCAGCTCGTTCACACTGTCACTCAGTAACCCCTCTCCCCCAGCACCCTGTGTTACTGACTGTATCTGTACTGATGTTAATCCAGCTCCCTCACACTGTCACTCAGTCACCGCTCTCCCCCAGCACCCTGTGTTACTGACTGTATCTGTACTGATGTTAATCCAGCTCCCTCACACTGTCACTCAGTAACCCCTCTCTCCCCAGCACCCTGTGTTCCTGACTGTATCTGTACTGATGTTAATCCAGCTCCCTCACACTGTCACTCAGTAACACCATCCCCCAGCACCCTGTGTTACTGACTGTATCTGTACTGATGTTAATCCAGCTCCCTCACACTGTCACTCAGTAACACCATCCCCCAGCACCCTGTGTTACTGACTGTATCTGTACTGATGTTAATCCAGCTCCCTCACACTGTCACTCAGTAACACCTCTCCCCCAGCACCCTGTGTTACTGACTGTATCTGTACTGATGTTAAACCAGCTCCCTCACACTGTCACTCAGTAACCCCTCTCCCCCCAGCACCCTGTGTTACTGACTGTATCTGTACTGATGTTAATCCAGCTCCCTCACACTGTCACTCAGTAACCCCTCTCCCCCAGCACCCTGTGTTACTGACTGTATCTGTACTGATGTTAATCCAGCTCCCTCACACTGTCACTCAGTCACCGCTCTCCCCCAGCACCCTGTGTTACTGACTGTATCTGTACTGATGTTAATCCAGCTCCCTCACACTGTCACTCAGTAACCCCTCTCTCCCCAGCACACTGTGTTCCTGACTCTATCTGTACTGATGTTAATCCAGCTCCCTCACACTGTCACTCAGTAACCCCATCCCCCAGCACCCTGTGTTACTGACTGTATCTGTACTGATGTTAATCCAGCTCCCTCACACTGTCACTCAGTAACCCCATCCCCCAGCACCCTGTGTTGCTGACTGTATCTGTACTGATGTTAATCCAGCTCCCTGACACTGTCACTCAGTAATCCCTCTCCCCAGCACGCTGTGTTACTGACTGTATCTGTACTGCTGTTAATCCAGCTCCCTCACACTATCACTCAGTAACGCCTCTCACCCAGCACCCTGTGTTACTGACTGTATCTGTACTGATGTTAATCCAGCTCCCTCACACTGTCACTCAGTAACCCCATCCCCCAGCACCCTGTGTTACTGACTGTATCTGCACTGATGTTAATCCAGCTCCCTCACACTGTCACTCAGTAACCCCTCTCCCCCAGCACCCTGTGTTACTGACTGTATCTGTACTGATGTTAATCCAGCTCCCTCACACTGTCACTCAGTAACCCCTCTCCCCCAGCACCCTGTGTTACTGACTGTGTCTGTACTGATGTTAATCCAGCTCCCTCACACTATCACTCAGTAACCCCTCTCCCCCAGCACCCTGTGTTACTGACTGTATCTGTACTGATGTTAATCCAGCTCCCTCACACTGTCACTCAGTAACCCCTCTCCCCCAGCACCCTGTGATACTGACTGTATCTGTACTGATGTTAATCCAGCTCCCTCACACTGTCACTCAGTAACCCCTCTCCCCCAGCACCCTGTGTTACTGACTGTATCTGTACTGATGTTAATCCAGCTCCCTCACACTGTCACTCAGTAACCCCTCTCCCCCAGCACGCTGTGTTACTGACTGTATCTGTACTGATGTTAATCCAGCTCCCTCACACTGTCACTCAGTAACCCCATCCCCCAGCACCCTGTGTTACTGACTGTGTCTGTACTGATGTTAATCCAGCTCCTTCACACTATCACTCAGTAACCCCATCCCCCAGCACCCTGTGTTACTGACTGTGTCTGTACTGATGTTAATCCAGCTCCCTCACACTGTTACTCAGTAACCCCACTCTCCCCAGCACCCTGTGTTACTGACTGTATCTGTACTGATGTTAATCCAGCTCCCTCACACTGTCACTCAGTAAACCCTCTCCCCAGCACCCTGTGTTACTGACTGTATCTGTACTGATGTTAATCCAGCTCCCTCACACTATCACTCAATAACCCCTCTCCCCAGCACCGTGTTACTGACTGTATCTGTACTGATGTTAATCCAGCTCCCTCAAACTGTCACTCAGTAACCCCTCTCCCCAGCACGCTGTGTTACTGACTGTTTCTATACTGATGTTAATCCAGCTCCCTCACACTGTCACTCAGTAACCCCTCTCCCCCAGCACCCTGTGTTACTGACTGTATCTGTACTGATGTTAATCCAGCTCCCTCACACTGTCACTCAGTAACCCCTCTCACCCCAGCACCCTGTGTTACTGACTGTATCTGTGCTGATGTTAATCCAGCTCCCACACACTGTCACTCAGTAACCCCTCTCCCCCAGCACCCTGAGTTACTGACTGTGTCTGTGCTGATGTTAATCCAGCTCCCTCACACTGTCACTCAGTAACCCCTCTCCCCAGCACCCTGTGTTACTGACTGTGTCTGTACTGATGTTAATCCAGCTCGCTCACACTGTCACTCAGTAACCCCTCTCACCCCAGCACCCTGTGTTACTGACTGTATCTGTGCTGATGTTAATCCAGCTCCCTCACACTGTCACTCAGTAACCCCTCTCCCCAGCACCCTGTGTTACTGACTGTATCTGTACTGATGTTAATCCAGCTCCCTCACACTGTCACTCAGTAACCCCTCTCCCCCTGCACCCTGTGTTACTGACTGTATCTGTGCTGATGTTAATCCAGCTCCCTCACACTGTCACTCAGTAACCCCTCACCCCCAGCACCCTGTGTTCCTGACTGTATCTGTACTGATGTTAATCCAGCTCCCTCACACTGTCACTCAGTAACCCCTCTCCCCCAGCACCCTGTGTTCCTGACTGTATCTGTACTGATGTTAATCCAGCTCCCTCACACTGTCACTCAGTAACCCCTCTCTCCCCAGCACCCTGTGTTCCTGACTGTATCTGTACTGATGTTAATCCAGCTCCCTCACACTGTCACTCAGTAACCCCTCTCCCCCAGCACCCTGTGTTACTGACTGTATCTGTACTGATGTTAATCCAGCTCCCTCACACTGTCACTCAGTAACCCCTCTCCCCCAGCACCCTGTGTTACTGACTGTGTCTGTACTGATGTTAATCCAGCTCCCTCACACTGTCACTCAGTAACCCCTCTCCCCCAGCACCCTGTGTTACTGACTGTGTCTGTACTGATGTTAATCCAGCTCCCTCACACTGTCACTCAGTAACCCCTCTCCCCCAGCGCCCTGTGTTACTGACTGTATCTGTACTGATGTTAATCCAGCTCCCTCACACTGTCACTCAGTAACCCCATCCCCCAGCACCCTGTGTTACTGACTGTATCTGTACTGATGTTAATCCAGCTCCCTCACACTGTCACTCAGTAACCCCTCTCCCCCCAGCACCCTGTGTTACTGACTGTATCTGTACTGATGTTAATCCAGCTCCCTCACACTGTCACTCGGTAACCCCTCTCCCCAGCACCTTGTGTTACTGACTGTATCTGTACTGATGTTAATCCAGCTCCCTCACACTGTCACTCAGTAACCCCTCTCCCCCAGCACCCTGTGTTACTGACTGTATCTGTACTGATGTTAATCCAGCTCCCTCACACTGTCACTCAGTAACCCCTCTCCCCAGCACCCTGGGTTACTGACTGTACCTGTACCAATGTTAATCCAGCTCCCTCACACTGTCACTCAGTAACCCCTCTCCCCCCAGCACCCTGTGTTACTGACTGTATCTGTACTGATGTTAATCCAGCTCCCTCACACTGTCACTCAGTAACCCCTCTCCCCCAGCACCCTGTGTTACTGACTGTATCTGGACTGATGTTAATCCAGCTCGTTCACACTGTCACTCAGTAACCCCTCTCCCCCAGCACCCTGTGTTACTGACTGTATCTGTACTGATGTTAATCCAGCTCCCTCACACTGTCACTCAGTCACCGCTCTCCCCCAGCACCCTGTGTTACTGACTGTATCTGTACTGATGTTAATCCAGCTCCCTCACACTGTCACTCAGTAACCCCTCTCTCCCCAGCACCCTGTGTTCCTGACTGTATCTGTACTGATGTTAATCCAGCTCCCTCACACTGTCACTCAGTAACCCCATCCCCCAGCACCCTGTGTTACTGACTGTATCTGTACTGATGTTAATCCAGCTCCCTCACACTGTCACTCAGTAACACCATCCCCCAGCACCCTGTGTTACTGACTGTATCTGTACTGATGTTAATCCAGCTCCCTCACACTGTCACTCAGTAACACCTCTCCCCCAGCACCCTGTGTTACTGACTGTATCTGTACTGATGTTAAACCAGCTCCCTCACACTGTAACTCAGTAACCCCTCTCCCCAGCACCCTGGGTTACTGACTGTATCTGTACCAATGTTAATCCAGCTCCCTCACACTGTCACTCAGTAACCCCTCTCCCCCCAGCACCCTGTGTTACTGACTGTATCTGTACTGATGTTAATCCAGCTCCCTCACACTGTCACTCAGTAACCCCTCTCCCCCAGCACCCTGTGTTACTGACTGTATCTGGACTGATGTTAATCCAGCTCGTTCACACTGTCACTCAGTAACCCCTCTCCCCCAGCACCCTGTGTTACTGACTGTATCTGTACTGATGTTAATCCAGCTCCCTCACACTGTCACTCAGTCACCGCTCTCGCCCAGCACCCTGTGTTACTGACTGTATCTGTACTGATGTTAATCCAGCTCCCTCACACTGTCACTCAGTAACCCCTCTCTCCCCAGCACACTGTGTTCCTGACTGTATCTGTACTGATGTTAATCCAGCTCCCTCACACTGTCACTCAGTAACCCCTCTCTCCCCAGCACACTGTGTTACTGACTGTGTCTGTACTGATGTTAATCCAGCTCCCTCACACTGTCACTCAGTAACCCCTCTCCCCCAGCACCCTGTGTTACTGACTGTGTCTGTACTGATGTTAATCCAGCTCCCGCACACTGTCACTCAGTAACCCCTCTCCCCCAGCGCCCTGTGTTACTGACTGTATCTGTACTGATGTTAATCCAGCTCCCTCACACTGTCACTCAGTAACCCCATCCCCCAGCACCCTGTGTTACTGACTGTATCTGTACTGATGTTAATCCAGCTCCCTCACACTGTCACTCAGTAACCCCTCTCCCCCCAGCACCCTGTGTTACTGACTGTATCTGTACTGATGTTAATCCAGCTCCCTCACACTGTCACTCAGTAACCCCTCTCCCCAGCACCTTGTGTTACTGACTGTATCTGTACTGATGTTAATCCAGCTCCCTCACACTGTCACTCAGTAACCCCTCTCCCCCCGCACCCTGTGTTACTGACTGTATCTGTACTGATGTTAATCCAGCTCCCTCACACTGTCACTCAGTAACCCCTCTCCCCCAGCACCCTGTGTTACTGACTGTATCTGTACTGATGTTAATCCAGCTCCCTCACACTGTCACTCAGTAACCCCTCTCCCCAGCACCCTTGGTTACTGACTGTATCTGTACCAATGTTAATCCAGCTCCCTCACACTGTCACTCAGTAACCCCTCTCCCCCCAGCACCCTGTGTTACTGACTGTATCTGTACTGATGTTAATCCAGCTCCCTCACACTGTCACTCAGTAACCCCTCTCCCCCAGCACCCTGTGTTACTGACTGTATCTGTACTGATGTTAATCCAGCTCGTTCACACTGTCACTCAGTAACCCCTCTCCCCCAGCACCCTGTGTTACTGACTGTATCTGTACTGATGTTAATCCAGCTCCCTCACACTGTCACTCAGTCACCGCTCTCCCCCAGCACCCTGTGTTACTGACTGTATCTGTACTGATGTTAATCCAGCTCCCTCACACTGTCACTCAGTAACCCCTCTCTCCCCAGCACCCTGTGTTCCTGACTGTATCTGTACTGATGTTAATCCAGCTCCCTCACACTGTCACTCAGTAACCCCATCCCCCAGCACCCTGTGTTACTGACTGTATCTGTACTGATGTTAATCCAGCTCCCTCACACTGTCACTCAGTAACACCATCCCCCAGCACCCTGTGTTACTGACTGTATCTGTACTGATGTTAATCCAGCTCCCTCACACTGTCACTCAGTAACACCTCTCCCCCAGCACCCTGTGTTACTGACTGTATCTGTACTGATGTTAAACCAGCTCCCTCACACTGTCACTCAGTAACCCCTCTCCCCAGCACCCTGGGTTACTGACTGTATCTGTACCAATGTTAATCCAGCTCCCTCACACTGTCACTCAGTAACCCCTCTCCCCCCAGCACCCTGTGTTACTGACTGTATCTGTACTGATGTTAATCCAGCTCCCTCACACTGTCACTCAGTAACCCCTCTCCCCCAGCACCCTGTGTTCCTGACTGTATCTGTACTGATGTTAATCCAGCTGCCTCACACTGTCACTCAGTAACTCCTCTCCCCCCAGCACCCTGTGTTACTGACTGTATCTGTACTGATGTTAATCCAGCTCCCTCACACTGTCACTCAGTAACCCCTCTCCCCCAGCACCCTGTGTTCCTGACTGTATCTGTACTGATGTTAATCCAGCTCCCTCACACTGTCACTCAGCAACCCCTCTCCCCCAGCACCCTGTGTTACTGACTGTATCTGTACTGATGTTAATCCAGCTCCCTCACACTGTCACTCAGTAACCCCTCTCCCCCAGCACCCTGTGTTACTGACTGTGTCTGTACTGATGTTAATCCAGCTCCCTCACACTGTCACTCAGTAACCCCTCTCCCCCAGCACCCTGTGTTACTGACTGTGTCTGTACTGATGTTAATCCAGCTCCCTCACACTGTCACTCAGTAACCCCTCTCCCCCAGCGCCCTGTGTTACTGACTGTATCTGTACTGATGTTAATCCAGCTCCCTCACACTGTCACTCAGTAACCCCATCCCCCAGCACCCTGTGTTACTGACTGTATCTGTACTGATGTTAATCCAGCTCCCTCACACTGTCACTCAGTAACCCCTCTCCCCCCAGCACCCTGTGTTACTGACTGTATCTGTACTGATGTTAATCCAGCTCCCTCACACTGTCACTCAGTAACCCCTCTCCCCAGCACCTTGTGTTACTGACTGTATCTGTACTGATGTTAATCCAGCTCCCTCACACCGTCACTCAGTAACCCCTCTCCCCCAGCACCCTGTGTTACTGACTGTATCTGTACTGATGTTAATCCAGCTCCCTCACACTGTCACTCAGTAACCCCTCTCCCCCAGCACCCTGTGTTACTGACTGTATCTGTACTGATGTTAATCCAGCTCCCTCACACTGTCACTCAGTAACCCCTCTCCCCAGCACCCTGGGTTACTGACTGTATCTGTACCAATGTAAATCCAGCTGCCTCACACTGTCACTCAGTAACCCCTCTCCCCCCAGCACCCTGTGTTACTGACTGTATCTGTACTGATGTTAATCCAGCTCCCTCACACTGTCACTCAGTAACCCCTCTCCCCCAGCACCCTGTGTTACTGACTGTATCTGTACTGATGTTAATCCAGCTCGTTCACACTGTCACTCAGTAACCCCTCTCCCCCAGCACCCTGTGTTACTGACTGTATCTGTACTGATGTTAATCGAGCTCCCTCACACTGTCACTCAGTCACCGCTCTCCCCCAGCACCCTGTGTTACTGACTGTATCTGTACTGATGTTAATCCAGCTCCCTCACACTGTCACTCAGTAACCCCTCTCTCCCCAGCACCCTGTGTTCCTGACTGTATCTGTACTGATGTTAATCCAGCTCCCTCACACTGTCACTCAGTAACCCCATCCCCCAGCACCCTGTGTTACTGACTGTATCTGTACTGATGTTAATCCAGCTCCCTCACACTGTCACTCAGTAACACCATCCCCCAGCACCCTGTGTTACTGACTGTATCTGTACTGATGTTAATCCAGCTCCCTCACACTGTCACTCAGTAACACCTCTCCCCCAGCACCCTGTGTTACTGACTGTATCTGTACTGATGTTAAACCAGCTCCCTCACACTGTCACTCAGTAACCCCTCTCCCCAGCACCCTGGGTTACTGACTGTATCTGTACCAATGTTAATCCTGCTCCCTCACACTGTCACTCAGTAACCCCTCTCCCCCCAGCACCCTGTGTTACTGACTGTATCTGTACTGATGTTAATCCAGCTCCCTCACACTGTCACTCAGTAACCCCTCTCCCCCAGCACCCTGTGTTACTGACTGTATCTGTACTGATGTTAATCCAGCTCCCTCACACTGTCACTCAGTCACCGCTCTCCCCCAGCACCCTGTGTTACTGACTGTATCTGTACTGATGTTAATCCAGCTCCCTCACACTGTCACTCAGTAACCCCTCTCTCCCCAGCACACTGTGTTCCTGACTGTATCTGTACTGATGTTAATCCAGCTCCCTCACACTGTCACTCAGTAACCCCATCCCCCAGCACCCTGTGTTACTGACTGTATCTGTACTGATGTTAATCCAGCTCCCTCACACTGTCACTCAGTAACCCCATCCCCCAGCACCCTGTGTTGCTGACTGTATCTGTACTGATGTTAATCCAGCTCCCTGACACTGTCACTCAGTAATCCCTCTCCCCAGCACGCTGTGTTACTGACTGTATCTGTACTGCTGTTAATCCAGCTCCCTCACACTATCACTCAGTAACGCCTCTCACCCAGCACCCTGTGTTACTGACTGTATCTGTACTGATGTTAATCCAGCTCCCTCACACTGTCACTCAGTAACCCCATCCCCCAGCACCCTGTGTTACTGACTGTATCTGCACTGATGTTAATCCAGCTCACTCACACTGTCACTCAGTAACCCCTCTCCCCCAGCACCCTGTGTTACTGACTGTATCTGTACTGATGTTAATCCAGCTCCCTCACACTGTCACTCAGTAACCCCTCTCCCCCAGCACCCTGTGTTACTGACTGTGTCTGTACTGATGTTAATCCAGCTCCCTCACACTATCACTCAGTAACCCCTCTCCCCCAGCACCCTGTGTTACTGACTGTATCTGTACTGATGTTAATCCAGCTCCCTCACACTGTCACTCAGTAACCCCTCTCCCCCAGCACGCTGTGATACTGACTGTATCTGTACTGATGTTAATCCAGCTCCCTCACACTGTCACTCAGTAACCCCTCTCCCCCAGCACCCTGTGTTACTGACTGTATCTGTACTGATGTTAATCCAGCTCCCTCACACTGTCACTCAGTAACCCCTCTCCCCCAGCACGCTGTGTTACTGACTGTATCTGTACTGATGTTAATCCAGCTCCCTCACACTGTCACTCAGTAACCCCATCCCCCAGCACCCTGTGTTACTGACTGTGTCTGTACTGATGTTAATCCAGCTCCTTCACACTATCACTCAGTAACCCCATCCCCCAGCACCCTGTGTTACTGACTGTGTCTGTACTGATGTTAATCCAGCTCCCTCACACTGTCACTCAGTAACCCCTCTCCCCAGCACCCTGGGTTACTGACTGTATCTGTACCAATGTAAATCCAGCTGCCTCACACTGTCACTCAGTAACCCCTCTCCCCCCAGCACCCTGTGTTACTGACTGTATCTGTACTGATGTTAATCCAGCTCCCTCACACTGTCACTCAGTAACCCCTCTCCCCCAGCACCCTGTGTTACTGACTGTATCTGTACTGATGTTAATCCAGCTCGTTCACACTGTCACTCAGTAACCCCTCTCCCCCAGCACCCTGTGTTACTGACTGTATCTGTACTGATGTTAATCGAGCTCCCTCACACTGTCACTCAGTCACCGCTCTCCCCCAGCACCCTGTGTTACTGACTGTATCTGTACTGATGTTAATCCAGCTCCCTCACACTGTCACTCAGTAACCCCTCTCTCCCCAGCACCCTGTGTTCCTGACTGTATCTGTACTGATGTTAATCCAGCTCCCTCACACTGTCACTCAGTAACCCCATCCCCCAGCACCCTGTGTTACTGACTGTATCTGTACTGATGTTAATCCAGCTCCCTCACACTGTCACTCAGTAACACCATCCCCCAGCACCCTGTGTTACTGACTGTATCTGTACTGATGTTAATCCAGCTCCCTCACACTGTCACTCAGTAACACCTCTCCCCCAGCACCCTGTGTTACTGACTGTATCTGTACTGATGTTAAACCAGCTCCCTCACACTGTCACTCAGTAACCCCTCTCCCCAGCACCCTGGGTTACTGACTGTATCTGTACCAATGTTAATCCTGCTCCCTCACACTGTCACTCAGTAACCCCTCTCCCCCCAGCACCCTGTGTTACTGACTGTATCTGTACTGATGTTAATCCAGCTCCCTCACACTGTCACTCAGTAACCCCTCTCCCCCAGCACCCTGTGTTACTGACTGTATCTGTACTGATGTTAATCCAGCTCCCTCACACTGTCACTCAGTCACCGCTCTCCCCCAGCACCCTGTGTTACTGACTGTATCTGTACTGATGTTAATCCAGCTCCCTCACACTGTCACTCAGTAACCCCTCTCTCCCCAGCACACTGTGTTCCTGACTGTATCTGTACTGATGTTAATCCAGCTCCCTCACACTGTCACTCAGTAACCCCATCCCCCAGCACCCTGTGTTACTGACTGTATCTGTACTGATGTTAATCCAGCTCCCTCACACTGTCACTCAGTAACCCCATCCCCCAGCACCCTGTGTTGCTGACTGTATCTGTACTGATGTTAATCCAGCTCCCTGACACTGTCACTCAGTAATCCCTCTCCCCAGCACGCTGTGTTACTGACTGTATCTGTACTGCTGTTAATCCAGCTCCCTCACACTATCACTCAGTAACGCCTCTCACCCAGCACCCTGTGTTACTGACTGTATCTGTACTGATGTTAATCCAGCTCCCTCACACTGTCACTCAGTAACCCCATCCCCCAGCACCCTGTGTTACTGACTGTATCTGCACTGATGTTAATCCAGCTCCCTCACACTGTCACTCAGTAACCCCTCTCCCCCAGCACCCTGTGTTACTGACTGTATCTGTACTGATGTTAATCCAGCTCCCTCACACTGTCACTCAGTAACCCCTCTCCCCCAGCACCCTGTGTTACTGACTGTGTCTGTACTGATGTTAATCCAGCTCCCTCACACTATCACTCAGTAACCCCTCTCCCCCAGCACCCTGTGTTACTGACTGTATCTGTACTGATGTTAATCCAGCTCCCTCACACTGTCACTCAGTAACCCCTCTCCCCCAGCACGCTGTGATACTGACTGTATCTGTACTGATGTTAATCCAGCTCCCTCACACTGTCACTCAGTAACCCCTCTCCCCCAGCACCCTGTGTTACTGACTGTATCTGTACTGATGTTAATCCAGCTCCCTCACACTGTCACTCAGTAACCCCTCTCCCCCAGCACGCTGTGTTACTGACTGTATCTGTACTGATGTTAATCCAGCTCCCTCACACTGTCACTCAGTAACCCCATCCCCCAGCACCCTGTGTTACTGACTGTGTCTGTACTGATGTTAATCCAGCTCCTTCACACTATCACTCAGTAACCCCATCCCCCAGCACCCTGTGTTACTGACTGTGTCTGTACTGATGTTAATCCAGCTCCCTCACACTGTTACTCAGTAACCCCACTCTCCCCAGCACCCTGTGTTACTGACTGTATCTGTACTGATGTTAATCCAGCTCCCTCACACTGTCACTCAGTAAACCCTCTCCCCCAGCACCCTGTGTTACTGACTGTATCTGTACTGATGTTAATCCAGCTCCCTCACACTATCACTCAATAACCCCTCTCCCCAGCACCGTGTTACTGACTGTATCTGTACTGATGTTAATCCAGCTCCCTCAAACTGTCACTCAGTAACCCCTCTCCCCAGCACGCTGTGTTACTGACTGTTTCTATACTGATGTTAATCCAGCTCCCTCACACTGTCACTCAGTAACCCCTCTCCCCCAGCACCCTGTGTTACTGACTGTATCTGTACTGATGTTAATCCAGCTCCCTCACACTGTCACTCAGTAACCCCTCTCACCCCAGCACCCTGTGTTACTGACTGTATCTGTGCTGATGTTAATCCAGCTCCCACACACTGTCACTCAGTAACCCCTCTCCCCCAGCACCCTGAGTTACTGACTGTGTCTGTGCTGATGTTAATCCAGCTCCCTCACACTGTCACTCAGTAACCCCTCTCCCCAGCACCCTGTGTTACTGACTGTGTCTGTACTGATGTTAATCCAGCTCGCTCACACTGTCACTCAGTAACCCCTCTCACCCCAGCACCCTGTGTTACTGACTGTATCTGTGCTGATGTTAATCCAGCTCCCTCACACTGTCACTCAGTAACCCCTCTCCCCAGCACCCTGTGTTACTGACTGTATCTGTACTGATGTTAATCCAGCTCCCTCACACTGTCACTCAGTAACCCCTCTCCCCCAGCACCCTGTGTTACTGACTGTATCTGTGCTGATGTTAATCCAGCTCCCTCACACTGTCACTCAGTAACCCCTCACCCCCAGCACCCTGTGTTCCTGACTGTATCTGTACTGATGTTAATCCAGCTCCCTCACACTGTCACTCAGTAACCCCTCTCCCCCAGCACCCTGTGTTCCTGACTGTATCTGTACTGATGTTAATCCAGCTCCCTCACACTGTCACTCGGTAACCCCTCTCCCCAGCACCTTGTGTTACTGACTGTATCTGTACTGATGTTAATCCAGCTCCCTCACACTGTCACTCAGTAACCCCTCTCCCCCAGCACCCTGTGTTACTGACTGTATCTGTACTGATGTTAATCCAGCTCCCTCACACTGTCACTCAGTAACCCCTCTCCCCCAGCACCCTGTGTTACTGACTGTATCTGTACTGATGTTAATCCAGCTCCCTCACACTGTCACTCAGTAACCCCTCTCCCCAGCACCCTGGGTTACTGACTGTACCTGTACCAATGTTAATCCAGCTCCCTCACACTGTCACTCAGTAACCCCTCTCCCCCCAGCACCCTGTGTTACTGACTGTATCTGTACTGATGTTAATCCAGCTCCCTCACACTGTCACTCAGTAACCCCTCTCCCCCAGCACCCTGTGTTACTGACTGTATCTGGACTGATGTTAATCCAGCTCGTTCACACTGTCACTCAGTAACCCCTCTCCCCCAGCACCCTGTGTTACTGACTGTATCTGTACTGATGTTAATCCAGCTCCCTCACACTATCACTCAGTCACCGCTCTCCCCCAGCACCCTGTGTTACTGACTGTATCTGTACTGATGTTAATCCAGCTCCCTCACACTGTCACTCAGTAACCCCTCTCTCCCCAGCACCCTGTGTTCCTGACTGTATCTGTACTGATGTTAATCCAGCTCCCTCACACTGTCACTCAGTAACCCCATCCCCCAGCACCCTGTGTTACTGACTGTATCTGTACTGATGTTAATCCAGCTCCCTCACACTGTCACTCAGTAACACCATCCCCCAGCACCCTGTGTTACTGACTGTATCTGTACTGATGTTAATCCAGCTCCCTCACACTGTCACTCAGTAACACCTCTCCCCCAGCACCCTGTGTTACTGACTGTATCTGGACTGATGTTAATCCAGCTCGTTCACACTGTCACTCAGTAACCCCTCTCCCCCAGCACCCTGTGTTACTGACTGTATCTGTACTGATGTTAATCCAGCTCCCTCACACTATCACTCAGTCACCGCTCTCCCCCAGCACCCTGTGTTACTGACTGTATCTGTACTGATGTTAATCCAGCTCCCTCACACTGTCACTCAGTAACCCCTCTCTCCCCAGCACCCTGTGTTCCTGACTGTATCTGTACTGATGTTAATCCAGCTCCCTCACACTGTCACTCAGTAACCCCATCCCCCAGCACCCTGTGTTACTGACTGTATCTGTACTGATGTTAATCCAGCTCCCTCACACTGTCACTCAGTAACACCATCCCCCAGCACCCTGTGTTACTGACTGTATCTGTACTGATGTTAATCCAGCTCCCTCACACTGTCACTCAGTAACACCTCTCCCCCAGCACCCTGTGTTACTGACTGTATCTGTACTGATGTTAAACCAGCTCCCTCACACTGTCACTCAGTAACCCCTCTCCCCAGCACCCTGGGTTACTGACTGTATCTGTACCAATGTTAATCCAGCTCCCTCACACTGTCACTCAGTAACCCCTCTCCCCCCAGCACCCTGTGTTACTGACTGTATCTGTACTGATGTTAATCCAGCTCCCTCACACTGTCACTCAGTAACCCCTCTCCCCCAGCACCCTGTGTTACTGACTGTATCTGTACTGATGTTAATCCAGCTCGTTCACACTGTCACTCAGTAACCCCTCTCCCCCAGCACCCTGTGTTACTGACTGTATCTGTACTGATGTTAATCCAGCTCCCTCACACTGTCACTCAGTCACCGCTCTCCCCCAGCACCCTGTGTTACTGACTGTATCTGTACTGATGTTAATCCAGCTCCCTCACACTGTCACTCAGTAACCCCTCTCTCCCCAGCACACTGTGTTCCTGACTGTATCTGTACTGATGTTAATCCAGCTCCCTCACACTGTCACTCAGTAACCCCATCCCCCAGCACCCTGTGTTACTGACTGTATCTGTACTGATGTTAATCCAGCTCCCTCACACTGTCACTCAGTAACCCCATCCCCCAGCACCCTGTGTTGCTGACTGTATCTGTACTGATGTTAATCCAGCTCCCTGACACTGTCACTCAGTAATCCCTCTCCCCAGCACACTGTGTTACTGACTGTATCTGTACTGATGTTAATCCAGCTCCCTCACACTGTCACTCAGTAACCCCTCTCCCCCAGCACCCTGTGTTACTGACTGTATCTGTACTGATGTTAATCCAGCTCCCTCACACTGTCACTCAGTAACCCCTCTCCCCCAGCACCCTGTGTTACTGACTGTGTCTGTACTGATGTTAATCCAGCTCCCTCACACTATCACTCAGTAACCCCATCCCCCAGCACCCTGTGTTACTGACTGTGTCTGTACTGATGTTAATCCAGCTCCCTCACACTGTCACTCAGTAACCCCTCTCCCCCCAGCACCCTGTGTTACTGACTGTATCTGTGCTGATGTTAATCCAGCTCCCTCACACTGTCACTCAGGAACCCCATCCCCCAGCACCCTGTGTTACTGACTGTGTCTGTACTGATGTTAATCCAGCTCCCTCACACTATCACTCAGTAACCCCATCCCCCAGCACCCTGTGTTACTGACTGTTTCTGTACTGATGTTAATCCAGCTCCCTCACACTGTCACTCAGTAACCCCTCTCCCCCCAGCACCCTGTGTTACTGACTGTACCTGTACTGATGTTAATCCAGCTCCCTCACACTGTCGCTCAGTAACGCCTCCCCAGCACCCTGTGTAACTGACTGTATCTGTGCTGATGTTAATCCAGCTGCCTCACACTGTCACTCAGTAACCCCTCGCCCCAGCACCCTGTGTTACTGACTGTATCTGTACTGATGTTAACCCAGCTCCCTCACACTGTCACTCAGTAACCCCTCTCTCCCAGCACCCTGTGTTACTGACTGTATCTGTACTGATGTTAATCCAGCTCCCACACTGTCACTCAGTAACCCCTCTCCCCTCAGCACCCTGTGTTACTGACTGTATCTGTACTGATGTTAATCCAGCTCCCTCACACTGTCACTCAGTAACCCCTCTCCCCCAGCACCCTCTGTTACTGACTGTAGCTATACTGATGTTAATCCAGCTCCCTCACACTGTCACTCAGTAACCCCTCTCCCCCCAGCACCCTGTGTTACTGACTGTATCTGTACTGATGTTAATCCAGCTCCCTCGCACTGTCACTCAGTAACCCCTCTCCCCCCAGCACCCTGTGTTACTGACTGTATCTGTACTGGTGTTAATCCAGCTCCCTCACACTGTCACTCAGTAACCCCTCTCCCCCGCACCCTGTGTTACTGACTGTATCTGTACTGATGTTAATCCAGCTCCCTCACACTGTCACTCAGTAACCCCTCTCCCCCAGCACCCTGTGTTACTGACTGTATCTGTACTGATGTTAATCCAGCTCCCTCACACTGTCACTCAGTAACCCCTCTCCCCCAGCACCCTGTGTTACTGACTGTATCTGTACTGATGTTAATCCAGCTCCCTCACACTGTCTCTCAGTAACCCCTCTCCCACAGCACCCTGTGTTACTGACTGTATCTGTACTGATGTTAATCCAGCTCCCTCACACTGTCACTCAGTAACCCCTCTCCCCAGCACCCTGTGTTACTGACTGTATCTGTACTGATGTTAATCCAGCTCCCTCACACTGTCACTCAGTAACCCCTCTCCCCCAGCACCCTGTGTTACTGAATGTATTTGTACTGATGTTAACCCAGCTCCCTCACACTGTCACTCAGTAACCCCTCTCTCCCAGCACCCTGTGTTACTGACTGTATCTGTACTGATGTTAATCCAGCTCCCCCACACTGTCACACAGTAACCCCTCTCTCCCCAGCACCCTGTGTTCCTGACTGTATCTATACTGATGTTAATCCAGCTCCCTCACACTGTCACTCAGTAACCCCTCTCTCCCCAGCACCCTGTGTTCCTGAATGTATCTGTACTGATGTTAATCTAGCTCCCTCACACTGTCACTCAGTAACCCCTCTCTCCCCCAGCACCCTGACTGTATCTGTAGTGATGTTAATCCAGCTCCCTCACACTGTCACTCAGTAAACCCTCTCCCCCAACACCCTGTGTTCCTGACTGTATCTGTACTGATGTTAATCCAGCTCCCTCACACTATCACTCAGTAACCCCATCCCCCAGCACCCTGTGTTACTGACTGTGTCTGTTTTGATGTTAATCTAGCTCCCTCACACTATCACTCAGTAACCCCTCTTCCCCAGCACGCTGTGTTATTGATTGTATCTATACTGATGTTAATCCAGCTCCCTCACACTGTCACTCAGTAACCCCTCTCCCCCAGCACCCTGTGTTACTGACTGTATCTGTACTGATGTTAATCCAGCTGCCTCACACTGTCACTCAGTAACCCCTCTCCCCCAGCACCCTGTGTTACTGACTGTATCTGTACTGATGTTAATCCAGCTCCCTCACACTGTCACTCAGTAACCCCATCCCCCAGCACCCTGTGTTACTGACTGTATCTGTACTGATGTTAATCCAGCTCCCTCACACTGTCACTCAGTTACCCCTCTCCCCCAGCACCCTGTGTTACTGACTGTATCTGTACTGATGTTAATCCAGCTCCCTGACACTGTCACTCAGTAACCCCTCTCCCCATCACCCTGTGTTACTGACTGTATCTGTACTGCTGTTAATCCAGCTCCCTCACACTGTCACTCAGTAAACCCTCTCCCCCAACACCCTGCGTTACTCACTGTATCTGTACTGATGTTAATCCAGCTCCCTCACACTGTCGCTCAGTAACGCCTCCCCAGCACCCTGTGTTACTGACTGTATCTGTGCTGATGTTAATCCAGCTGCCTCACACTGTCACTCAGTAACCCCTCGCCCCAGCACCCTGTGTTACTGACTGTATCTGTACTGATGTTAACCCAGCTCCCTCACACTGTCACTCAGTAACCCCTCTCTCCCAGCACCCTGTGTTACTGACTGTATCTGTACTGATGTTAATCCAGCTCCCGACTCTGTCACTCAGTAACCCCTCTCTCCCCAGCACCCTGTGTTCCTGACTGTATCTGTCCTGATGTTAATCCAGCTCCCTCACACTGTCACTCAGTAACCCCTCTCCCCCCAGCACCCTGTGTTACTGACTGTATCTGTACTGATGTTAATCCAGCTCCCCACACTGTCACTCAGTAACCCCTCTCTCCCCAGCACCCTGTGTTCCTGACTGTATCTGTCCTGATGTTAATCCAGCTCCCTCACACTGTCACTCAGTAACCCCTCTCTCCCCAGCACCCTGTGTTCCTGAATGTATCTGTACTGATGTTAATCCAGCTCCCTCACACTGTCACTCAGTAACCCCTCTCCCCCAGCACGCTGTGTTATTGACTGTATCTATACTGATGTTAATCCAGCTCCCGCACACTGTCACTCAGTAACCCCTCTCCCCAGCACCCTGTGTTACCTACTGTATCTGTACTGATGTTAATCCAGCTCCCTCACACTGTCACTCAGTAACCCCTCTCCCCCAGCACCCTGTGTTACTGACTGTATTTGTACTGATGTTAACCCAGCTCCCTCACACTGTCACTCAGTAACCCCTCTCTCCCAGCACCCTGTGTTACTGACTGTATCTGTACTGATGTTAATCCAGCTCCCTCACACTATCACTCAGTAACCCCATTCCCCAGCACCCTGTGTTACTGACTGTATCTGTACTGATGTTAATCCAGCTCCCTCACACTGTCACTCAGTAACCCCTCTCCCCCAGCACCCTGTGTTACTGACTGTATCTGTACTGATGTTAATCCAGCTCCCTCACACTGTCACTCAGTAACCCCTCTCTCCCCAGCACCCTGTGTTCCTGACTGTATCTGTACTGATGTTAATCCAGCTCCCTCACACTGTCACTCAGTAACCCCTCTCTCCCCCAGCACCCTGACTGTATCTGTAGTGATGTTAATCCAGCTCCCTCACACTGTCACTCAGTAAACCCTCTCCCCCAGCACCCTATGTTACTGACTGTGTCTGTACTGATGTTAATCCAGCTCCCTCACACTGTCACTCAGTAACCCCTCTCTCCCAGCACCCTGTGTTACTGACTGTATCTGTACTGATGTTAATCCAGCTCCCTCACACTGTCACTCAGTAAACCCTCTCCCCCAGCACCCTGTGTTACTGACTGTATCTGTACTGATGTTAATCCAGCTCCCTCACACTGTCACTCAGTAACCCCATCCCCCAGCACCCTGTGTTGCTGACTGTATCTGTACTGATGTTAATCCAGCTCCCTGACACTGTCACTCAGTAATCCCTCTCCCCAGCACGCTGTGTTACTGACTGTATCTGTACTGCTGTTAATCCAGCTCCCTCACACTGTCACTCAGTAACCCCTCTCCCCCAGCACCCTGTGTTACTGACTGTATCTGTACTGATGTTAATCCAGCTCCCTCACACTGTCACTCAGTAACCCCATCCCCCAGCACCCTGTGTTACTGACTGTGTCTGTACTGATGTTAATCCAGCTCCCTCACACTGTCACTCAGTAACCCCTCTCCCTCCAGCACCCTGTGTTACTGACTGTATCTGTACTGATGTTAATCCAGCTCCCTCACACTGTCACTCAGCAACCCCTCTCACCCCGCACCCTGTGTTACTGACTGTGTCTGTACTGATGTTAATCCAGCTCCCTCACACTGTCACTCAGTAACCCCTCTCCCCCAGCACCCTGTGTTACTGACTGTATCGGTACTGATGTTAATCCAGCTCCCTCACACTGTCACTCAGTAACCCCTGTCCCCCAGCACCGTGTTACTGACTGTATCTGTACTGATGTTAATCCAGCTCCCTCACACTATCACTCAGTAACCCCTCTCTCCCCCAGCACCCTGTGTTACTGACTGTGACTGTACTGATGTTAATCCAGCTCCCTCACACGATCACTCAGTAACCCCATCCCCCAGCACCCTGTGTTACTGACTGTATCTGTACTGATGTTAATCCAGCTCCCCACACTGTCACTCAGTAACCCCTCTCTCCCCAGCACCCTGTGTTACTGACTGTATCTGTACTGATGTTAATCCAGCTCCCTCACACTGTCACTCAGTAACCCCTCTCCCCCCAGCACCCTGTGTTACTGACTGTATCTGTACTGATGTTAATCCAGCTCCCTCACACTGTCACTCAGTAACCCCTCTCTCCCCAGCACCCTGTGTTCCTGAATGTATCTGTACTGATGTTAATCCAGCTCGCTCACACTGTCACTCAGTAACCCCTCTCCCCCAGCACGCTGTGTTATTGACTGTATCTATACTGATGTTAATCCAACTCCCTCACACTGTCACTCAGTAACCCCTCTCCCCCAGCACCCTGTGATACTGGCTGTATCTGTACTGATGTTAATCCAGCTCCCTCACACTGTCACTCAGTAACCCCTCTCCCCCAGCACCCTGTGTTACTGACTGTATCTGTACTGATGTTAATCCAGCTCCCTCACACTGTCACTCAGTAACCCCTCTCCCCCAGCACCCTGTGTTACTGACTGTAGCTGTACTGATGTTAATCCAGCTCCCTCACACTGTCACTCAGTAACCCCTCTCCCCCCAGCACCCTGTGTTACTGACTGTATCTGTACTGATGTTAATCCAGCTCCCTCGCACTGTCACTCAGTAACCCCTCTCCCCCCAGCACCGTGTTACTGACTGTATCTGTACTGATGTTAATCCAGCTCCCTCACACTGTCACTCAGTAACCCCTCTCCCCCAGCACCCTGTGTTACTGACTGTATCTGTACTGATGTTAATACAGCTACCTCACACTGTCACTCAGTAACCCCTCTCCCCCAGCACCCTGTGTTACTGACTGTATCTGTACTGGTGTTAATGCAGCTCCCTCACACTGTCACTCAGTAACCTCTCTCCCCGCACCATGTGTTACTGACTGTATCTGTACTGATGTTAATCCAGCTCCCTCACACTGTCACTCAGTAACCCCTCTCCCCCAGCACCCTGTGTTACTGACTGTATCTGTACTGATGTTAATCCAGCTACCTCACACTGTCACTCAGTAACCCCTCTCCCCCAGCACCCTGTGTTACTGACTGTATCTGTACTGATGTTAATCCAGCTCCCTCACACTGTCACTCAGTAACCCCTCTCCCACAGCACCCTGTGTTACTGACTGTATCTGTACTGATATTAATCCAGCTCCCTCACACTGTCACTCAGTAACCCCTCTCCCCAGCACCCTGTGTTACTGACTGTATCTGTACTGATGTTAATCCAGCTCCCTCACACTGTCACTCAGTAACCCCTCTCCCCCAGCACCCTGTGTTACTGACTGTATCTCTACTGATGTTAATCCAGCTCCCTCACACTGTCACTCAGTAACCCCTCTCCCCCAGCACCCTGTGTTACTGACTGTATTTGTACTGATGTTAACCCAGCTCCCTCACACTGTCACTCAGTAACCCCTCTCTCCCAGCACCCTGTGTTACTGACTGTATCTGTACTGATGTTAATCCAGCTCCCTCACACTATCACTCAGTAACCCCATTCCCCAGCACCCTGTGTTACTGACTGTATCTGTACTGATGTTAATCCAGCTCCCTCACACTGTCACTCAGTAACCCCTCTCCCCCAGCACCCTGTGTTACTGACTGTATCTGTACTGATGTTAATCCAGCTCCCTCACACTGTCACTCAGTAACCCCTCTCTCCCCAGCACCCTGTGTTCCTGACTGTATCTGTACTGATGTTAATCCAGCTCCCTCACACTGTCACTCAGTAACCCGTCTCTCCCCCAGCACCCTGACTGTATCTGTAGTGATGTTAATCCAGCTCCCTCACACTGTCACTCAGTAAACCCTCTCCCCCAGCACCCTATGTTACTGACTGTGTCTGTACTGATGTTAATCCAGCTCCCTCACACTGTCACTCAGTAACCCCTCTCTCCCAGCACCCTGTGTTACTGACTGTATCTGTACTGATGTTAATCCAGCTCCCTCACACTGTCACTCAGTAAACCCTCTCCCCCAGCACCCTGTGTTACTGACTGTATCTGTACTGATGTTAATCCAGCTCCCTCACACTGTCACTCAGTAACCCCATCCCCCAGCACCCTGTGTTGCTGACTGTATCTGTACTGATGTTAATCCAGCTCCCTGACACTGTCACTCAGTAATCCCTCTCCCCAGCACGCTGTGTTACTGACTGTATCTGTACTGCTGTTAATCCAGCTCCCTCACACTGTCACTCAGTAACCCCTCTCCCCCAGCACCCTGTGTTACTGACTGTATCTGTACTGATTTTAATCCAGCTCCCTCACACTGTCACTCAGTAACCCCATCCCCCAGCACCCTGTGTTACTGACTGTGTCTGTATTGATGTTAATCCAGCTCCCTCACACTGTCACTCAGTAACCCCTCTCCCTCCAGCACCCTGTGTTACTGACTGTATCTGTACTGATGTTAATCCAGCTCCCTCACACTGTCACTCAGCAACCCCTCTCACCCCGCACCCTGTGTTACTGACTGTGTCTGTACTGATGTTAATCCAGCTCCCTCACACTGTCACTCAGTAACCCCTCTCCCCCAGCACCCTGTGTTACTGACTGTATCGGTACTGATGTTAATCCAGCTCCCTCACACTGTCACTCAGTAACCCCTGTCCCCCAGCACCGTGTTACTGACTGTATCTGTACTGATGTTAATCCAGCTCCCTCACACTATCACTCAGTAACCCCTCTCTCCCCGAGCACCCTGTGTTACTGACTGTGACTGTACTGATGTTAATCCAGCTCCCTCACACTATCACTCAGTAACCCCATCCCCCAGCACCCTGTGTTACTGACTGTATCTGTACTGATGTTAATCCAGCTCCCCACACTGTCACTCAGTAACCCCTCTCTCCCCAGCACCCTGTGTTACTGACTGTATCTGTACTGATGTTAATCCAGCTCCCTCACACTGTCACTCAGTAACCCCTCTCCCCCCAGCACCCTGTGTTACTGACTGTATCTGTACTGATGTTAATCCAGCTCCCTCACACTGTCACTCAGTAACCCCTCTCTCCCCAGCACCCTGTGTTCCTGAATGTATCTGTACTGATGTTAATCCAGCTCCCTCACACTGTCACTCAGTAACCCCTCTCCCCCAGCACGCTGTGTTATTGACTGTATCTATACTGATGTTAATCCACCTCCCTCACACTGTCACTCAGTAACCCCTCTCCCCCAGCACCCTGTGATACTGGCTGTATCTGTACTGATGTTAATCCAGCTCCCTCACACTGTCACTCAGTAACCCCTCTCCCCCAGCACCCTGTGTTACTGACTGTATCTGTACTGATGTTAATCCAGCTCCCTCACACTGTCACTCAGTAACCCCTCTCCCCCAGCACCCTGTGTTACTGACTGTAGCTGTACTGATGTTAATCCAGCTCCCTCACACTGTCACTCAGTAACCCCTCTCCCCCCAGCACCCTGTGTTACTGACTGTATCTGTACTGATGTTAATCCAGCTCCCTCGCACTGTCACTCAGTAACCCCTCTCCCCCCAGCACCGTGTTACTGACTGTATCTGTACTGATGTTAATCCAGCTCCCTCACACTGTCACTCAGTAACCCCTCTCCCCCAGCACCCTGTGTTACTGACTGTATCTGTACTGATGTTAATACAGCTACCTCACACTGTCACTCAGTAACCCCTCTCCCCCAGCACCCTGTGTTACTGACTGTATCTGTACTGGTGTTAATGCAGCTCCCTCACACTGTCACTCAGTAACCTCTCTCCCCGCACCCTGTGTTACTGACTGTATCTGTACTGATGTTAATCCAGCTCCCTCACACTGTCACTCAGTAACCCCTCTCCCCCAGCACACTGTGTTACTGACTGTATCTGTACTGATGTTAATCCAGCTACCTCACACTGTCACTCAGTAACCCCTCTCCCCCAGCACCCTGTGTTACTGACTGTATCTGTACTGATGTTAATCCAGCTCCCTCACACTGTCACTCAGTAACCCCTCTCCCACAGCACCCTGTGTTACTGACTGTATCTGTACTGATATTAATCCAGCTCCCTCACACTGTCACTCAGTAACCCCTCTCCCCAGCACCCTGTGTTACTGACTGTATCTGTACTGATGTTAATCCAGCTCCCTCACACTGTCACTCAGTAACCCCTCTCCCCCAGCACCCTGTGTTACTGACTGTATCTCTACTGATGTTAATCCAGCTCCCTCACACTGTCACTCAGTAACCCCTCTCCCCCAGCACCCTGTGTTACTGACTCTATCTGTGCTGATGTTAATCCAGCTCCCTCACACTGTCACTCAGTAACCCCTCTCCCCCCAGCACCCTGTGTTACTGACTGTATCTGTACTGATGTTAATCCAGCTCCCTTGCACTGTCACTCAGTAACCCCTCTCCCCCCAGCACCGTGTTACTGACTGTATCTGTACTGATGTTAATCCAGCTCCCTCACACTGTCACTCAGTAACCCCTCTCCCCCAGCACCCTGTGTTACTGACTGTATCTGTACTGATGTTAATCCAGCTCCCTCACACTGTCACTCAGTAACCCCTCTCCCCCAGCACCCTGTGTTACTGACTGTATCTGTACTGATGTTAATCCAGCTCCCTCACACTGTCACTCAGTAACCCCTCTCCCCCGCACCCTGTGTTACTGACTGTATCTGTACTGATGTTAATCCAGCTCCCTCACACTGTCACTCAGTAACCCCTCTCCCCCGCACCCTGTGTTACTGACTGTATCTGTACTGATGTTAATCCAGCTCCCTCACACTGTCACTCAGTAACCCCTCTCCCCCAGCACCCTGTGTTACTGACTGTATCTGTACTGATGTTAATCCAGCTCACTCACACTGTCACTCAGTAACCCCCCTCCCCCAGCACCCTGTGTTACTGACTGTATCTGTACTGATGTTAATCCAGCTCCCTCACACTGTCACTCAGTAACCCCTCTCCCCCCAGCCCCCTGTGGTCCTGACTGTATCTGTACTGATGTTAATCCAGCTCCCTCACACTGTCACTCAGTAACCCCTCTCCCCCAGCACCCTGTGTTACTGACTGTATCTGTACTGATGTTAATCCAGCTCGTTCACACTGTCACTCAGTAACCCCTCTCCCCCAGCACCCTGTGTTACTGACTGTAGCTGTACTGATGTTAATCCAGCTCCCTCACACTGTCACTCAGTAACCCCTCTCCCCCACACCCAGTGTTACTGACTGTATCTGTACAGATGTTAATCCAGCACCCTCACACTGTCACTCAGTAACCCCTCTCCCCCAGCACCCTGTGTTACTGACTGTATCTGTACTGATGTTAATCCAGCTCCCTCACACTGTCACTCAGTAACCCCTCACCCCCAGCACCCTGTGTTACTGACTGTATCTGTACTGGTTTTAATCCAGCTCCCTCACACTATCACTCAGTAACCCCTCTCTCCCCAGCACCCTGTGTTACTGACTGTATCTGTACGGTGTTAATCCAGCTCACTCACACTGTCACTCAGTAACCCCTCTCCCCCAGCACCCTGTGTTACTGACTCTATCTGTGCTGATGTTAATCCAGCTCCCTCACACTGTCACTCAGTAACCCCTCTCCCCCCAGCACCCTGTGTTACTGACTGTATCTGTACTGATGTTAATCCAGCTAGCTCACACTGTCACTCAGTAACCCCTCTCCCCCAGCACCCTGTGTTACTGACTGTATCTGTACTGGTGTTAATCCAGCTCCCTCACACTGTCACTCAGTAACCCCTCTCCCCCGCACCCTGTGTTACTGACTGTATCTGTACTGATGTTAATCCAGCTCCCTCATACTGTCACTCAGTAACCCCTCTTCCCCAGCACCCTGTGTTACTGACTGTATCTGTACTGATGTTAATCCAGCTCCCTCACACTGTCACTCAGTAACCCCTCTCCCCCAGCACCCTGTGTTACTGACTGTATCTGTACTGATGTTAATCCAGCTCCCTCACACTGTCACTCAGTAACCCCTCTCCCCCGCACCCTGTGTTACTGACTGTATCTGTACTGATGTTAATCCAGCTCCCTCACACTGTCACTGAGTAACCCCTCTCCCCCAGCACCCTGTGTTACTGACTGTATCTGTACTGATGTTAATCCAGCTCCCTCACACTGTCACTCAGTAACCCCTCTCCCCCAGCACCCTGTGTTACTGATTGTATCTGTACTGATGTTAATCCAGCTCCCTCACACTGTCACTCAGTAACCCCTCTCCCCAGCACCCTGTGTTACTGACTGTAGCTGTACTGATGTTAATCCAGCTCCCTCACACTGTCACTCAGTAACCCCTCTCCCCCAGCACCCTGGGTTACTGACTGTATCTGTACTGCTGTTAATCAAGCTCCCTCACACTGTCACTCAGTAACCCCCCTCCCCCAGCACCCTGTGTTACTGACTGTATCTGTACTGATGTTAATCCAGCTCCCTCACACTGTCACTCAGTAACCCCTCTCCCCCAGCACCCTGTGTTACTGACTGTGTCTGTACTGATGTTAATCCAGCTCCCTCACACTATCACTCAGTAACCCCTCTCTCCCCAGCACCGTGTTACTGACTGTATCTGTACTGATGTTAATCCAGCTCCCTCACACTGTCACTCAGTAACCCCTCTCCCCAGCACCCTGTGTTACTGACTGTAGCTGTACTGATGTTAATCCAGCTCCCTCACACTGTCACTCAGTAACCCCTCTCCCCCAGCACCCTGGGTTACTGACTGTATCTGTACTGCTGTTAATCAAGCTCCCTCACACTGTCACTCAGTAACCCCCCTCCCCCAGCACCCTGTGTTACTGACTGTATCTGTACTGATGTTAATCCAGCTCCCTCACACTGTCACTCAGTAACCCCTCTCCCCCAGCACCCTGTGTTACTGACTGTGTCTGTACTGATGTTAATCCAGCTCCCTCACACTATCACTCAGTAACCCCTCTCTCCCCAGCACCGTGTTACTGACTGTATCTGTACTGATGTTAATCCAGCTCGTTCACACTGTCGCTCAGTAACCCCTCTCCGCCAGCACCCTGTGTTACTGACTGTATCTGTATTTATGTTAATCCAACTCCCTCACACTGTCACTCAGTAACCCCTCTCCCCCAGCACCCTGTGTTACTGACTGTATCTGTACTGATGTTAATCCAGCTCCCTCACACTGTCACTCAGTAACCCCTCTCCCCCAGCACCGTGTTACTGACTGTATCTGTACTGATGTTAATCCAGCTCCCTCACACTGTCGCTCAGTAACCCCTCTCCCCCAGCACCCTGTGTTACTGACTGTATCTGTACTGATGTTAATCCAGCTCCCTCACACTGTCACTCAGTAACCCCTCTCCCCCAGCACCCTGTGTTACTGACTGTATCTGTATTTATGTTAATCCAACTCCCTCACACTGTCACTCAGTAACCCCTCTCCCCCAGCACCCTGTGTTACTGACTGTATCTGTATTTATGTTAATCCAACTCCCTCACACTGTCACTCAGTAACTCCTCTCTCCCCAGCACCGTGTTACTGACTGTATCTGTACTGATGTTAATCCAGCTCCCTCACACTGTCACTCAGTAACCCCTCTCCCCAGCACCCTGTGTTACTGACTGTATCTGTACTGATGTTAATCCAGCTCCCTCACACTGTCACTCAGTAACCCCTCTCCCCCAGCACCGTGTTACTGACTGTATCTGTACTGATGTAGACTGACCCCAGGCAGCCAGGGCTTGGAGTGGGTGGGGAGGGGAGAGAGAGCTGTCCGCTGCAGGCAGTGGGGTCTGTAAATTTGACCTAGGGGCCGAGGATCTTGGGGGAGGCGTCGTGCGGTAGAGAGAGATACGGACAGGGGGAGGCCGGGATTTTGGTGACCCTGACCCCCACCCCCATCGCTGTTCCTTGTCCGCTATCCAGCGATGATCGTCCGACAGTGCGTCAGATTGCTTTGGAGGGGCTTGTTGGGGGTGAGAGCTTCTTCGGAGCAGCCTCCAGCCTCTCTCTCTCGTCAGACAGTGGGAACTGTGGGAGACGGCTGCAGACATGGAAAGGGAGGTGTGGGAACGGGGGGGAGGGGGGGGGCATGCTCGTGGTGGGCTGGCCAGGGGGTGGAGCCCTGGGTCTATTCACCATACAGAGAGTGTCTGACACACTGAAGCCATCGGACTCTCGCTCGAGCACAGAGCGGCCGGACCCTGTTTTTATTGACCCCCCCCCCGGATCAGACACACCCACACGCAACTCGGACACCCAACCGGTTCCCCCCCCCCCCCCCCGCAACCCCCCACTCCAGTGATCCCCCCCCCACAATAACCCCGCCTGACCTTGAGCACAAGGTCGATGTTCTCCTGGCAGTGTAGGCATTCAGGAATGGGTGAAAACACAAACAAACAGCAGGGGCCGCCAGGAATATTCCTGCAACGGCTCCATGTCTGGGGAAAGCTGTGGACATGAGGGAGACTGGGAAAGACAGCGGGGCACACACAGACACACACACAGACACACACACACACAGACAAACACACACAGATACCCACACACAGATACCCACACACAGACACACACACAGATACCCACACACAGACACACACATAGACACACACACACAGATACCCACACACAGACACACACACACAGACACACACACACAGACACACACACAGACACACACACACAGATACCCACACACAGACACACACACAGACACACACACACACACAGACACCCACACACAGACACCCACACACACAGACACAGACACACACAGACACAGACACCCACACACACAGACACCCACACACAGACACCCACAGACACAGACACACACAGACACAGACACCCACACACACAGACAAACACAGACACCCACATGCAGACACAGACACACACAGACACCCACAGGCACACACAGACACACACACGCAGACACAGACACAGACACCCACACAGACACAGACACACAGACACCCACAGACACAGACACACACAGACACCCACACGCAGACACAGACACACCCACACAGACACCCACATCCACACAGACACCCACACACACACAGGCACAGACACAGACAGACACACACAGACACCCACACAGACAGACACACACAGACACACACAGACACCCACACACAGACACCCACACACACAGAAACCCACGCAGACACCCACACAGACACCCACACACACACAGGCACAGACACAGACAGACACAGACAGACACACACAGACACCCACACAGACAGACACAGACACAGACAGACACACAGACACCCACACACAGACACCCACACACACAGAAACCCACGCAGACACCCACACAGACAGTCACACACACACAGACACCCACACACACAGATACCCACACACACAGATACCCACACACACAGATACCCACACACAGACACCCACCCACACAGACACACACACAGACACCCACACACACAGACACCCACACACACCGACTCACACACACAGACACCCACACACACACACACACGGGGACACACACAGATACCCACACACAGACACACACACAGACACACACACACAGACACCCACACACAGACACCCACACACAGACACCCACACAGACACAGACACACACAGACACAGACACCCACACACAGACACCCACACACACAGACACAGACACACACAGACACCCACACACACAGACAAACACAGACACCCACATGCAGACACAGACACACACAGACACCCACAGGCACACACAGACACACACACGCAGACACAGACACAGACACCCACACAGACACAGACACACAGACACCCACAGACACAGACACACACAGACACCCACACGCAGACACAGACACGCCCACACAGACACCCACATCCACACAGACACCCACACACACAGAGGCACAGACACAGACAGACACAGACAGACACACACAGACACCCACACAGACAGACACACACAGACACCCACACACAGACACCCACACACACAGAAACCCACGCAGACACCCACACAGACACCCACACACACACAGGCACAGACACAGACAGACACACACAGACACCCACACAGACAGACACAGACACAGACAGACACACAGACACCCACACACACAGAAACCCACGCAGACACCCACACAGACAGTCACACACACACAGACACCCACACACACAGATACCCACACACACAGATACCCACACACACAGATACCCACACACAGACACCCACCCACACAGACACACACACAGACACCCACACACACAGACACCCACACACACCGACTCACACACACAGACACCCACACACACACACACACACGGGGACACACACAGACACCCACACACAGACATAGACACCCACACACAGACACACACACACAGACATAGACACCCACACACACAGACACACACATACAGACACACACACACAGACACAGACACCCACACACAGACACCCACACACAGACACCCACACACACGCTCACACACAGACACCCACACACGCTCACACACACAGACACCCATACAGACACAGACACACACACATGCTCACATACACACACACACACATTTCAGTATACACACACATATCGGTACATATAGAAACACATACTTACACACAGAACACATACACATATTAATGTACAGACACACACACAAACACATTGGTATACACAGAAACACACACCAACACGCACACACTAGGTTACCTATGTGTACACACCAACACACACCTTTGTGTACAGACGCACACATACATGTCAAAATACACACACATCAGTATACAGAGGCAGACACAATATACACACACTGACACACACACACATTGATATGCACACATAAATTCATATGTACACATGGACACAATTCAATATACACACATGGACAGACACATATATATCAATATACACACACACACCCAGGCAGACACACACGTCAAGACATCGAGACTCACAGCGACACACATATCAACATATGCATATATCAATGCACACACAAAGCCCAATACAAAAGCATACACATGCACACACTCAAATCGCATAAACACACACATATCGAAACACACACTTGTAGAGACACACAAACTGAGACACAGAGACACACACAGACCGAGTGACACACACAGACAGACACATGCACAGACACAACACATCGACATTCACAGGCACAGAGACATCACAGAGGCACACATGTCCACACTCACACGGACAATGTCCACCAGATATAGATCAACACCCATGGAGAGGCAGGCATGTGGGCAGAAATATCAAACCACCCGGTTTACCTCAATCTGCTGCTTTTGTCCCTGTTCCTGGCGCCCCGGCTGTTTATTCCCTCTCTCTCCCTCAGCTCGGCTCCTAGTCCTTTCTCCTCAGTGAATGTGAAGACTGGGCAGCTACCCCGCCTATTGAGCTGTCAGTCACACACAGTGCCCAGCTCGGGGAGGACAGGGCGGGGAGTCAACCTCGCTCAGTGCCTCAGTGCGAGCTCAGCGCGCACCCTCCACACAGCTCCGAGACTGCGGCTCCCAAACACACAGCGCAGCGCTGCCCCGCACCGAATACACTCTGCCTCTCACCTTCTGTCCCTCTCCCCCTCGTTTTCTCTCTCTGTCCCTCTCCCCCTCGTTTTCTCTCTCTGTCCCTCTCCCCTCTCAGTCCCCTTCTTGTTTTCTTTCTCTCTCTCTCTGTTTCTATCCCTGTCTCCCTCTCGTTCTATCTCTTTGTCCCTCTCTTTCCCCCTCCCCGTCCCTCTCTTTCCCCCCCCCCCGTCCCTCTCTTTCCCCCCCCCCCGTCCCTTTCTTTCCCCCCCCCCGTCCCTCTCTTCCCCCCCCCCCCCGTCCCTCTCTTCCCCCCCCCCCCCCCGTCCCTCTCTTCCCCCCCCCCCGTCCCTCTCTTCCCCCCCCCCGTCCCTCTCTTCCCCCCTCCCTGTCCCTCTCTTCCCCTTCCCTGTCCCTCTCTTCCCCCTCCCTGTCCCTCGCTTCCCCCTCCCTGTCCCTCGCTTCCCCCTCCCTGTCCCTCAATCTGTCTCTCTCTATCCCTCACACCCCTCTTGTCTCCCTCTCTGTCCCTCTCTCTCCCTCCCCCTCAATCTCTCTCTCTATCCCTCACACCCCTCTGTCTCCCTCTCGTTCCCTCTCTCTCCCTCCCTGTCCCTCTCCCCCCTCAATCTGTCTCTCTCTATCCCTCACACCCCTCTGTCTCCTTCTCTGTCCCCCTCTCTCTCACTCCCTGTCCCTCTCGCTTCACCCTCTCTATCGCTCTCCCCCTCTAAATCTCTCGTTCTCTCTCTCTCTGTCCCTCTCCCTCCTTTCTGTCCATCTCTCCCCCTGACTCCTTCTTGTTCTCTCTCTCTGTTCCAGTCTCTCCCATCCCCCCTCTCTGTCTCTCCCTTCCCCCCTCTCTGTCTCTCCCTTCCCCCCCTCTCTGTCTCTCCCTTCCCCCCCTCTGTCTCTCCCTTCCCCCCCTCTCTGTCTCTCCCCCCCCTCTCTGTCTCTCCCTCCCCCCCCTCTCTGTCTCTCCCTCCTCCCCCCCTCTCTGTCACTCCCTTCCCCCCCTCTCTGTCACTCCCTTCCCCCCCTCTCTGTCACTCCCTTCCCCCCCCTCTCTGTCTCTCCCTTCCCTCCCCTCTCTGTCTCTCCCTTCCCTCCCCTCTCTGTCTCTCCCTCCCCCTCTCTGTCTCTCCCCTCCCCCCCTCTCTATCTCTCCCTTCCCACCCCTCTCTGTCTCTCCCCATCTGTCTTCCTCTCATTCTTTCTCGATCCCTCTCCCCCTCTATCGCGCTCTCGTTCTCTCTCTCTGTCCCCCTCTCTCTTCCTCCCTGTCCCTCTCACTTCTCCCTCTATTCCTCTCCCTTTTTTTTCCCTCTCTCTGATCTCTCTTTCCCTCCCTCTCAGCGTCTCTCTCCCTCTGTCTCGATCCCTCTATCTCACGCCTCCTCCCTCTCTCCCCTTGCTCTGTCTCACTCTGTCTCTCTTTCTCTGTTTGTCTCTCTGGGCCTTCCTCTCTCTGTCGCTCTTTTTCTCTGTTTCTATCTCTCTGCCTCTTTTTGTTTCTATTTCTCTGTCTCTCTCTGCCTGGTCTGTCTCGCTCTCTTTCTCTCTGACTCTCACTCTGTTTCTATTTCTTTTTTTAAAAAAATTTAGAGTACCCAATTCATTTTTTCCAATTAAGGGGGCAATTTATCGTGGCCAATCCACCTAGCCTGCACATCTTTGGGTTGTGGGGGCGAGACCCACGTAGACACGGGGAGAATGTGCAAACTCCACACGGACGGTGACCCAGAGCCGGGACTGAACCTGGGACCTCGGCGCCGCGAGGCAGCAGGGCTGACCCACTGCACCACCGTGCTGCCCCACTGTCTCTCTATTTCTGTCTGTCTGTTTGTTCCTCTCTTTCTCTCTCTGTTGCCGTATCTCTTCCTCGCGCTGTCTTTGTTCCTGTCTCTCCCTCTGTCCGTCTCTCTTCCACACTCTCTCTCTGTTTCTGCCTCTCTATCTCACCACCTGTATCTCGGTCTCCATCTTGTTGAGCTATTTCACATGAAGCTATCCCTGGGATTTAGTGTGGTGGGGGGTGGGGGGGGGGGGGGGTCCACACCCATTTTCCCTACTCTGGGTGGGCGGGCTGGTAAATAAAGCTGTCGAGCCCCCACTCCCCCATGTCTTTGACTCAGCCAGGCCCTCTCCGCAGTGACCACAGGACTGCACTGGGAGGCACTCACAAACTCAGCCCTCCTAGGCCGAAGGGTGTAGGGGTGGGCTGGTCAGTGAACGCAGAGGGAACCAGTCTGCAAAGTCGGCCACCCATCCCCCTCACTCCCTCCCTCCCCCAACTCCCATTTAGAGGGCCGACATCCAGCCTGGTTTTCCCAGAGCCGATTTAAAGGGAGAGGGCACAGTTTTGGACCACTGCGAGAGGATTTAAAGTGACAGGACATAGCTAGAGGTTCTGCGAGTGGATTTAAAGGGGAGGCTGTGGTTAGATACTCTGTCAATAGGTTTAAATGATGTGGAGATGCCGGCGTTGGACTGGGGTGAGCACAGTACGAAGTCTTACAACACCGGGTTAAAGTCCAACCGGTTTGTTTCGATGTCACTAGCTTTCGGAGCGCTGCTCCTTCCTCAGGTGAATGAAGAGGTCTGTTCCAGAAACACACATATAGACAAATTCAAAGATGCCAAACATAGGTTTAAAGGGATAGGACACAGTTGGGGATTCTGTGGGTAGATTTAAAGGGGCAGTCCCATTCAGTCCTTTCTCCAGCATGTTACACAGGAACAGGAGGAGGCCCATTCAGCCCCTTCTCCAGCCTGTTGCACAGGAACAGGAGGCCCATTCAGCCCCTTCTCCAGCCTGTTACACAGGAACAGGAGGAGGCACATTCAGCCCCTTCTCCAGCCTGTTGCACAGGAACAGGAGGCCCATTCAGCCCCTTCTCCAGCATGTTACACAGGAACAGGAGGAGGCCCATTCAGCCCCTTCTCCGGCCCGTTACACAGGAACAGGTGGAGGCCCATTCAGCCCCTTCTCCAGCCTGTTACACGGGAACAGGAAGAGGCCCATTCAGCCCCTTCTCCAGCCTGTTACACAGGGAACAGGAGGAGGCCCATTCAGCCCCTTCTCCAACCTGTTACACAGGAACAGGAGGAGGCCCATTCAGCACCTTCTCCAGTCTGTTACACAGCAACAGGAGGTGGCTCATTCAGCCCCTTCTCCAACCTGTTACACAGGAACAGGAGGAGGCCCATTCAGCACCTTCTCCAGTCTGTTACACAGCAACAGGAGGAGGCCCATTCAACCCCTTCTCCAGCCTGTTACACGGTAACAGGGGGAGGGCCATTCAGCCCCTTCGCCAGCCTGTTACACAGGACCAGGATGAGGCCCATTCAGCCCCTTCTCCAGCCTGTTACACAGGAACAGGAGGAGGCCCATTCAGCCCCTTCTCCAGCCTGTTACACAGGAACAGGAGGTGGCCCATTCAGCCCCTTCTCCAGCCTGTTACACAGGAACAGGAGGAGGCCCATTCAGCCCCTTCTCCAGCCTGTTACACAGGACCAGGATGAGGCCCATTCAGCCCCTTCTCCAGCCTGTTACACAGAACAGGAGGAGGCCCATTCAGCCCCTTCTCCAGCCTGTTACACAGGAACAGGAGGAGGCCCATTCAGCCCCTTCTCCAGCCTGTTACACAGAACAGGAGGAGGCCCATTCAGCCCCTTCTCCAGCCTGTTACACAGGAACAGGAGGAGGCCCATTCAGCCCCTTCTCCAGCCTGTTACACAGGGAACAGGAGGAGGCCCATTCAGCCCCTTCTCCAGCCTGTTACACAGGAACAGGAGGGGGCCCATTCAGCCCTTGGCCCTGACGCCCCAAGCTCCTCGCCTCCTGCCGGTTTGGTGCACCGCCTGTCCGTTCATTTCGATCATAGATCATAGAATTTACAGTGCAGAAGGAGGCCATTCGGCCCATCGAGTCTGAACCGGCTCTTTTGGAAAGAGCACCCTACCCAAGCCCACACCTCCACCCTATCCCAGTAACCCCACCCGGCACTAAGAGCAATTTTGGACACTAAGGGCAATTTATCATGGCCAATCCACCTAACCTGCACATCTTTGGACTGTGGGAGGAAACCCACGCACACACGGGGAGGACGTGCAGACTCCGCACAGACAGTGACCCAAGCCGGGAATCGAACCTGGGACCCTGGAGTTGTGAAGCAATTGTGCTAACCACTGTGCTACCGCGCTGTCCACGGTATCTCTGAACAGGAATTTTCTCTCTCTCTGTCTCTCCGTGGACCCCCCCTCCCCAGTAGCTCTCCCCATTGGCCAAATATCTCCAGCCCAACACCCAGCTATTTCCCAGCCACAGAGGTGTGAGCTACAGATGTGAAGGTAAACAAGAGAGACCCGTCGTCGCGGTGACAAAGGAATCTTAGACGCTGAGGAATTTATCCAGTGGGTCAGGGGTTGATCTTTGACTTTCCCACCTCCACTGCCCCTCCCCCCCTGCCCCCCATCATCTCCCTCACTTCCCCCCCTCACACGGTTTCCCTTCACTCCCTCATTTCACTCGGTTGTCCCTCTCCGCCTCGCCTCCCTCACCCCCCCCCCCCCCCCCCGCAGCCCTCGCCCCCGCCAACCACCCGCCTCAGCTTAACCTCACTCCCTCCCTCCCTCTTTCCTCGATCCCTCACCTCCCTCGGTCTCCCCCCGCACCCATTCTTCCCTCGGTGTACCGTCGCTCCCTCGCGCTCTCCTGGCTCCCTCGGTTTCCCCTCGCCCCCCCCACGCCTCCACACCTCAAGACCCGGCCTCATTCCTCGCTCCCTCAGCCTCTCGTTTCACCCCTACCACACTCCTGAAATTCCCCTTGCTCTGTCAATTCCCTCCTTCTCCCCTCGCCTCCTCATCTCCCTAACCCCTCGCCTCCTCATCTCCCTCAGTTTAACCTCACACCCTCACTCTCCCCTCACCTTCCTCACCCTTCTCTCGCCCACCTCAACACCCTCACTACCCCCACGATACTTCCCCTCCCTCACTCTGACCTCACCTGTCTTAATTTCCCTTCATCCCCATCACCTCCCTCAGTTTCCCATCATACTCTAGGACCCTCACTCATCCCTCACCTCCCTCACTCCCTCCCCACCACGGTTTCCCATCACTACTTCAGCTGCCTCAGTTTGCCCTCCCTGATCTCCCTCACAGTCCCCTTGCTCCCTCACTACCGCACCTCCTTCACACTCTCCTCACTCCCTCAGCCCCACAGTTTCCCCTCACTCCCCCCTCACTTCCTTTCACGCTTCCTCGTTCCCTCCTGATTTCCCCTCGTTCCCTCAGTTTTCCCTCACTCTCCCCTCACCCCTTCACCCCCTCGCTCTGCCCTCACTCCCTTCACTCTCTCCCTTGCTCCAGCAGTTTCCATTCACTCTCCCCCTTACTCCTTCACGCCCTCGCTCTCACCTCGTTTCCCACAATTTTCCCTCATTCTGACAGTTTCCCCTCACCCCCTCACCTCCCCTCGTTCTCCTCTCACTTCCCTCACTCTCGCTCGCCTCCCTCACTTTCCCCACACTCCCTCACCTCACACTGTTCGCATCACGCCCCCCCCCCCCGGTAGACAAGATGGGGGAGGGGCAGTGAACAGGAATGGTTGAAGGGTGGGTAGGGAGTGGGGACAGAGAACTGTGTGGGGGCCGAGGAGGAAGAGGGTGGGGGAGGAGGATGGTAGGCAAGGGGTGGGGAAGGGGGTGAAGGTGACACCTTGCCAAACACCCCCCCCCCCCCCCCCCCCCACCGCCGCTCCACCACTCCCCACCCGGAGGCCGCCTCACATCATGACGGCGAACTCAAAGTCGATGGTGCCGGAAGACTTCCCCCACAAGACGAAGAACAGGAACTTGGGCCTGAGGACGAGGACGACCTTCATCACCATGGCGACGGCTCACAGCGGAGTGTCCGCTCCCTCGGTCCAGCCGGCACCCTAACCGATCGACACCTCCTGGGGGCCGGGAAAAGCCAATGAGCAGGAGGGAGGGAGAGAGAGAGAGAGGGAGAGAGAGGCTGATGCCTCACCGCGTTCAATGTCTCATTGGCTCAGGGGCATAGTGAAGGTCGATCAATGAGATGGGGAGTCAATAAACTGTCAGCCGATTCGTCCTCCACACCGCACCCATCCCCCCACCCCTCCCTCAACCTCTCTCCCACCCCCTCGGGGGCTGCCAACTCTCCAGAACCCCAGAGATTGAAGATCGGTCAATCCCCCCCCCCCCCGCCCATTGCCTACTAAACGGGGGTCTCCCATCGAAGATACATGGACATGCGAGATGAGAGCGAGGAGCCCTTCAGCCCCTCCGGCCTGCTCCGCCATTCGGTAAGATCGCGGCCGACCTGACTGTGACCTCTACTCCCACATTCCCGCCGACCCCCCGATAACCTTTCACCCCCCCCCTTGCTAATGAAGAATCCATCCAGCTCGGCCTTAAAAACATTCA